>NC_059373.1:16805280-16937780 GCF_019703515.2 Myxocyprinus asiaticus | reverse complement strand
AGGTTAGAGTGGGCAAAGAAACACAGACATTGGACAACAGATAATTGGAAAAGAGTGTTATGGATCTTAACCCCATTGAGCATTTGTGGGATCAGCTAGACTGTAAGGTGCATGAGAAGTACCTAACAAGACAGCCACATCTATGGCAAGTGCTACAGGAAGCGTGGGGTGAAATGTCACCTGAGTACCTGGACAAACTTACAGCTAGAATGCCAAGGATCTGCAAAGCTGTCATTGCTGCACGTGTAGGATTTTTTGATGAGAACTCTTTGAAGTATAGTCCGATAACCACTCTGTACAATTGTGGTGAGAAGAATTGCATCTCAGAATGCTATTCTGAGATGCAGGTTGGCACTGTTTTGGCGGCACGATGGGGGCCTACACAATATTAGGCAGGTGGTTTTAATATTGTGGCTGATCGGTATATATATATATATATATATATATATATATATATATATATATATATATATATATATATATATGTGATAAAATCGCTTACCTACCTTTTCTGTGTAAAATTATATCCAATAACTTCTATATTTGTAAACCCTAAAACGACCATACAATTGACAATTTTAACAACTGTACAGCTCAAAAAAAGTTTTAACAGAAGAATGAATGTAAGTGCTGTTATAAAGTTATAAGCTTCACACTTCTGCCTTAAAACACTAAAAAATTGTCCCTCTTCACTTCCATTGTAAGTGCCTCAATGTAACCTATTTTGTTTTTCCTTTTGAAAGAAAATGAGACCAGAAATTATTTTTTGTCGTAATGAATATTGTGGCGATGGGGGCATGGTGGAGCATTCGTCCGGAGAGAGAGAAAGTGGTAAGGGTGCACACACCAGAGCGCTATATGTCTAACACCTGATTCTGATTGCAGTGAGCAATGGGGAGAGCGATATAAGGAGGAACCACACCAGAGACTGTTTGAGTTACTTGTTATTAAAACCCTACATTAAAGCCCACATTTTCCCATTTCCTCCTTTCATCCATCCTTGAACCCAGTCACACTGGTGCCGAAACCCAGGGTTTTTGGAGGAAATATACATTGACATGGAGTCCTCAACATTGGCAGGAGTTATCCAGCCCCTTGCCAACATGCATAATGCTCAACATCAGGCCCTGCTTGAGCTGCGCCAGGACCAGGATCGCCGATTCCAGGAGGTGCTCAGGGCTCAAGCAGAGGACCGGCAGGCGATCCGGAGATTACTGCACCAGGAGAAAGCCACGGCCACGACCCTGCACACAGCAACCCCCATGCCTCCCATCGCCCTCATGAAAATGGGGTGAAGATGATCCAGAGGCATTCATAGACCTCTCAGAGAGGACGGCCGGGATCTGGAGCTGGCCACATGCGCAATGGGCGGCCAGACTCATCCCACTGTTGTCCGGGGAAGCCCAGATCGCAGCGCATCAACTACTGGCGGCGAGTATCCTGGTGTACGACGACATGAAGTAGTCCATCTTGCATTATTATAAATGAACGGTTGTATCGAGTGACGCAGGATGCTCAGACAAAATAAGATACAACCCAGTTGTTGATACCAAATTGCTGTTGGGAAATGCTAGATGCTCATCAGAATCTGATGGCGGGTCACTTGCAGCGAGAAAAAACACTAAACCATCTAATGGCCCGTTTCTATTGGTTGGGCATTAACGGCGATGTCCACAGGTTGTGTGGGGCATGCCTTGAATGTCAGCTGGTGAATCCGCCGGCCACCCCAAGAGTGCCTTTGTGCCCAATTCCTTTGGTCAAGGTCCCCTTTGAAATAATTGGCATGGACCTCATCTGGCCATTAGAATGGACCGCATGTGGGCATTGCTTTATATTAGTTCTGGTGGACTATGCAATGCGATATCCGGAAGCAGTGCCCTTGCGCAACATCTCAGCACATAGTGTTGCGGAGGCACTCTTCAGAATAATCTCCTGAGTGGGGATTCCAAAAGAAATCCTCACTGATCAAGACACTACATTTAAGTCACGAACACTACGCGAACTGTACAAATTATTAGGTATTAAATCGATTCGCATGAGTGTTTACCACCCATAAACAGATGGGTTGGTGGAACGATTTAATAAAACCCTGAAAAATAAGATTCATAAGTTCATACACAAGAATGCTTGAAATTGGGATAAGTGGCTCCAACCCTTGTTATTTGCAGTTCGAGTGGTCCCACAAGCCTCCATAGGGTTTTCCCATTAGAGCTGCTGTATGCGTGTCGGCCGCGTGATGTGCTCAACGTCATGCGGGAAGCTTGGGAGGAGGGACCTTCAATCAGCAAAAATGAAATTCAGTAAATTTTTGGTCTTAGAGCAAAACTCCACACTTTGGGTCAACTAACACAGGAGAATTTGCTCCAAGTTCAGGAACGTCAAAGCCGACTGTATGACAGGGGCACTTGATTATGGGAATTTGCACCAGGAGACATGTATTACTTCCAACATCAAGCTCCAAATTACTCGCTAAGTGGCAAGGGCCTTTTGAGGTCACACGATGAGTGGGAGATCTTGATTATGAGGTAAAATGAACAGATAGAGGTGATGTCAAATATACCATCTTAACCTCCTGAAATTATGGAGGGAGGCAGTCCCTGTGATGTTGGCAATGGTAGTTCCAGAAAGGGCGGAGCTTAGGCCAGAGGTGAACGTAAAAGCCAATCATGTCACCCCTGTCACTTGCGGGGACCACCTCTCACCGTCTCAAGTCACAGAGGTTGCCAAATTGCAGAAAACATTTTCAGACGTGTTCTCGCCTCTGCCGAATTTACAAACCTCATACAGCACCACATCAAAACTACGCCGGCTTCCCGAACACAAGAATAAAGTAGTTCGTGAAGAATTAGATGCAATGCTCAGTATGGGAGTAATAGAAGAATACCACAGTGATTGGTCCAGCCTGATCGTTCTAGTCCCTAAGAGCGACAGGTCAGTTTGGTTCTGTGTGGATTACAGAAAAGTCAATGCGGTGTCTAAATTTGAAGCATGCCCAATGCCTCGTATTGATGAACTGCTAGATCGGTTGGGCGCAGCTCGCTTTTTTTTGACGCTGGATTTGACAAAGGGTTATTGGCAGATCCCCTTAATGCCAATGTCCTGCAAAAAAAAAAAAAAAATGGTCTTCTCCACACCGTTTGGCTTAAACCAATTCGTAACACTTCCGTTCAGTTTGTTTGGGGCCCCAGCTACGTTTCAGTGCCTTATGGACCGAGTTCTCAGACCGCACTCAGCTTACGCCACTGCCTATTTGGATGACATCATCATATACAGTCACGATTGGCAGCGGCATATGCAGCATCTGAGGGCTGTTCTGAGGTCACTGCGATGAGCGGGACTCATGACAAACCCCAAGAAGTGTGCAATTGTCATAAATTATATTATTATTATATTATATTCTCTCTTAACAACTTACTATCAACCGACAGCCTGAATGTCAATACAGTACAATACAACCTACTGTACATTCTATATATATATATATTACTATATATACTTTTTTATTTTTATTGAATAATGTGTATCTATATTGTGTGTATTGTATACTGTACAGTGTATGTTATTATTTGTATATTGTTGTGTGTAATTATGTGTATATTAGACTTTAAATTGTGCTGTGTTTGATGTTATTGTAAATTGGTATATGTCTCATCACTGTCACGACTGCTATGTTGATCGGAACTGCACCCAAGAATTTCACACACCATTGCACTTGTGTATATGGCTGTGTGACAATAAAAGTGATTTGATTTGATTTGATTTGATTTGATTGTACGGGTGGAGAAATGGTACCTGGGGTTCCACTTGCTTCACGGGCAGGTGTGGCCCCAAATTGATAAGACTGCAGTGATTGTGACCTGCCCAAGACCCAAGACCAAAAAGGAGGTGAGACAGTTCCTATAGCTGGCAGGCCAGATGGCTCCCTGGCCTGAGTCGGGTGGTGGGGGTATGGAGGTGGGCATGATGGAGCGTTTGTCCGGAGAGAGAGGAAGTGGTAAGCACCTGAGCACCATATGTCTAACACCTGTTTCTGATTGCAGTGAGCAATTGGGATAATGATATAAGTAGGAACCATGCCAGAGACTGAGAGAGAGAGAGTCAATGTGTTTATGTGTGGAAGCTGAGAAACTGTTTGAGATGCTTGTTGATAAAACCCTAACTTTTGAGTTGAAGCCCACATTTTCCCATTTCCTCCTTTCATCCATCCTTGAACTCCGTTACAAACATCTTGCCACAAATGCTGTCAATTGAGTTTAACGTGTATTGAACCCGGAATATTCCTTTAAGGATTCAAACTAAATGATAAGTCAAGGCCAGTCTTTAAAGTATCACCCTAAATATTTTGGATGCTCTCAAACCATCACACCACCACAGAGCAAAACATTTTAAGTTCCAAGGGCATTCAGCAATGAGATACAGAAACATCTGCTTTAAAAATGGCTCATGGTCATTTGAAGAGATGCAATGCATCAATCCAGCCCTGAGGCTCTAGATGGGTTATTCTTATGACTGGAAAAGTGACCTCATTTGCACACTTCATTAAGTCACGAGCACAGCTCGCCTTCGAGGTGTAAAAGTTTCTCTGCTTGTTATATACTGTATTTTGCCACTCCCTGTGGTCCCCCACCCAGCTCATTGGATTTACTGCTGGGCAAAAGTAATGAGGGCACTCAACAGAAGCGGCATTGAGATTCAGGACTAAATGTCAGGACCATATCCCTCTTATCTTATGCATGACAGAGGGCCTCATCTCAGCCTCATATTGACATATATTGCACTCAAAACTGCAAAGTACTTTCTTGATCTGGCAAGCTCAAATCTGATTGGTTGGATTAACGCAACTTTCGGGAGTAAGTGCTCTTGAGGCTTTTTTTTTTTTTTTTCGTTTACACTAAAATAATAAATACATAAATACTTTCAAGATTTACACATTTCAGTTTCATTGCAAACGTTCATAAAATTTCATTAGCTGAACAGAGTATAGAGTTAGAGTAATCTTTAACACAATGAAATAATAACAAATACGTATTCAAAAATCCTTTAATTCGTTCTTTTCATTTTCAGTTAAGAATTCAAAATTGGAAAAATGAAAAACGACTTATTTCATTAATCATTTACAAAACCAATATGAAAAAACAAATAACAACATGCTTTTCGTACTTTAGATTTTATGCACAAGTTAAACGGACACTGTTCGTTGTGATAATTTGATTCCATTTAAAAAGAAACTAAAAGAGGAGAAAAATTATAAATATGTAGGTGGCCCTGAAATGCCCTCTTTTTCTGATTGGTCAACCTGCAATGTCGTCTGAACTGAAAATTACAGTTCACTGCTGTTAAATTGTTCAGATGAATTTTTTCCCAGTTAATATTACTGAAATAATGAAAATAACCATAAATCCACAAGACTATAGATGCATAGACCTACACAGCAAAGAAATAGGCTTACTTTCGTGAGAGCGAGCAAGCACTAACAGGGCGCTTGGGTGTGAGCGACTTGTTCATGAATGCTCGTCTCTCAAAAGCTCGACCAATGACTTTAAAATCAGCATTTACACAAAGCCTTCAGATTTTTCCGATAATTAGGCAAACAATACTGTCGCGTAGTAGCCTACTGTTCTACGCCCCAGTATAATTGTCATGATCCTGCCTCTTTGGTCATGTTTTATTCTTGTTTTGGCAGGATTGTGACAGTTTCCTCCGCCCATCTCACAGGCTGTCCCATGTGCTGTGTTTCCCTCTCTCCCTTGTGTTTCTCACAGGTGCTGCTTAGCAGCGCTGTCAGTGTTTCCATGGCAGCGCTGATTCGCGCTGCTCGTGATTATTGGCAGCACCTATATCTTCCTTTCCTCTATATGCTCTCCTTTGTCTAGTCTTCACTGCAATATTGTTGTGTTTTGTCTCCTGTCCAGTCGAGTTGTTCCTGTGTATTCCAGTTTTCCTCTGTCGGTTTGTTTTCAGCTCTATTTTTGTCTTGCTGTTATTATTTTCTCCCCCGATAAAGTTTTTGTTTATATTTGCTTTGTTTATTCAATTAAATCCCTTCATTGCTATCCTGCATCTTGGGTCCTTCCTGACAGAACGATATGGCCAACTGTGGACCCAGCAGAGGCTTGATGGGCATTTCATTGAACCCAGCTCCAGCCCTAGAGGATTCGGTCTCTCAGGGCCTCACCTGGCTGCCAAACCTCCTGGCCTGCCTCATCAAAATTTTTGCCGAAGAGTTGGCCGGAGTGGCCTCCAGGCGGGGTGTTGATGAGACCGTCCTCAAGCTAACCTTTGTGACATGTCTGGACAAGCCCATTCATCCAGAGCAGCTGAGGTCGATTTTTCATTTGCCCTTTTGGGATTTGGTGGACCACCTCTGCTGGTTGGAAGAGATGGAACATCTGCTGCGGGGGTGAAACATCAAATCCCAAAATCCCTCTCTGCCGGTGCCTCTGGAGAGGCCCGCCGAGCCCGCTATTGACTCCATTCCAATGGAGGCCATTCCACTGCCGATGCCAGCACCCACAGAAGCCGTTCCCCTGCCGCTACCAGTGCTCATGGCCACTGAGGACTTTCTCTTGTCGCTGCCAGTGCCCACGGCCACAGAGGCCATTCCCCTGTCACTGCCTGTGCTTACGGCAACAGAGGCCATTCCCCTGTCACTGCCAGTGCTCATGGCCATGGAGGTCGTTCCCCTGTCACTGCCTGTGCTCATGGCCACGGAGGCCATTCCCATGTCTCTACCAGCACCCACAGCCATGGAGGCCATTCTCCTGCCGCTGCCAGCACCCACAGCCATGGAGGCCATTCTCCTGCCGCTGCCAGTGCTCACGGCCGCGGAGGTTGTTTCCCTGTCTGATTTCGCTCCCATCCTGGGACTGTCTGTCCTCGCTCCCATCCTGGAGCCAACTGTCCTCACTCCCGTCCAGGAGCCATCTGTCCTGGCTCCCATCCTGTAGCCGTCTGTCCTCACTTCCATCCTGGAGCCATCTGTCCTTGCTCCTGTCTTGGAGCCGCTTGTCCTCGCTCCCATCCTAGAGACACCTGATCTCTCTCATTCCCTTAAGATATCTCCTAGGTCGATCACACCTAGTCAAACTGACACATCTAGCCAAACCTCCAAGCCATGTCAAGCTGTCAAGCCAAGTCAAGCCACTCAGCCTAGTCAAGCAGCCAAGTCTAATCAAGCCAACATGTCAAGTCAAGCTGTCAAGGCAAGTCAAACCATCAAGCTAAGTTAAGCAGCTAAGTCAAATCAAACCGCCACGGCAAGTCAAGCTATCAAACCAAGCCAAACCATCATGACAAACCAAGCCACCACACCAAGTCAAACCGACACATCAAGTCAAGTCATTCCATCAAGTCATCACTTCAAGTCAAATTGTTACTGCCATGGCAAGTCAAGTTATCTCACCTATTCAAGCTGTCCCCCTAGTCAAGCTGTCACACCAAGTCAAGCTGTCAAATCAAGCCAAGCCATCACGCCAAGTCAAACTGACATGCCTTGTCAAGTTGCAATGTCAAATCAAGTTGCTTCACATAGCCAAGCAGCTTAATCAAGCAGTTACACCTAGCCAAGCCGCCACACCAAGTCAAACCATTATGCCAAATCAAGCTGCCATGACACGTCAAACCAATACGGCAAGTCAAGACGTGCTGTCAAGTCATCACCTCAAGTCAAGTTGTCACTGCCACACCAAGTCAAGTCCTCTCACCTATTCAAGCTGTCCCTCCTAGTCAAGCTGTCACACCAAGACAAGCTGTCAAGTCAAGTCAAGCCATCACGCCAAGTCAATCTGACATGCCTTGTCAAGTTGCAATGTCAAGTTGCTTCACCTAGCCAAGCAGATATGCCTAATCCAGCAGTCACACCTAGCAAAGCTGCTATACTTAGTCAAGAAGTTACGTCAAACCAAACTTCCACACCTAGTTAAGCCGTCATAACCAACCCAAGCCATCACGCCTGGTCGTACCGACACACCCAGTCAAGCTGACAAGCTTAGCCAAGCCACTACATCTAGTCAAGCCTCCTGTTTAAGTCAAGTCATCTCAACTAGTCAAGTAGCCAAGCCAAGTCCAGCAGTCAAATTAAGTCTGGCAGCCAAGCCTAGTCCAGCTGCCAAACCCTGCTAAGCAGCTATACCCCGGTCCATCCTGCTGGCATCTCACTGGTCTGACCTGCCGGCTCCTCCTTGGTCCAATCCTTGGCTGAATCAAAACACTCTCACAGCGAAATCATAAGGATTGGTACAACTTTTCTAAATTTGGCTAATTCGTATTATATCGTACGAATGCATTCGCATTAACTTCACTACAGCTAGTGACGTCACTGAACATCGTTTTCATCTAATGTAACGTCTGTGTAAGATCAGTGATGGCTAATTAATTTGCTACATATTTATTTGGTGGAGAACCGCGGGCACATTCAAACTTTGTGTGTGAGAAAACTCAGTATCAATTTATTTGTGTTTTTGTATTACGCGCGCTCAGAGTGAGACAAGTCGCAACGCGGACTCACTCTTTTGATTGGATGGTTAAAGCCACCTCCAGTACTGTATTTTTAACAGCCTCTATTTGTCAAACATATTTAGTCACTGTTAATTGTAATTGTAAAAGTAAACTGCAGTTCATAATATTAAAATCGTTCTGTAAAGACGAAGAAACCTCTTTACAGTACATTTTAATATTATCAAAATCGCCTGTTGGAACGAAGAAAACTTCCTTCATTGCGATAAAGATGGATTTGAGCGATGCTCCTCTTATCATCTTTTAAAGGCCTTAGGTGATTGTATCGCTAGACTGAAGTTATTTGTGTTGCAAATTTCATTCAACTAGATGATCGTTACTCTCTTGGGTTAACCATTAACGCACGAATGGGTGCCTAATTCAAATCTAATCATATCTAATTGGTATGTAAATGAGAGTTTTAAAAACCTTGATCAAGTGATAATTTGTGTAACAACAGCGAAGAAACCCTGTTGTTCATAATTGATAATTTGTGTAATAACAGCGAAGAAACCCTGTTGTTTATAATTGTTATTGTGTAACAGGCAGCGAAGAAACCCTGCCACACACCTTTGTGCAGTTAATTTGCACAAACTAAAATTCGGTTCGGATCAAATTGCATTGTACTTGTGATCGTTGCAGTAAATCAGCCGCTAGAGCGAGAGCAATCACACTAGACGCGCTCAGATTTAATCACAGTACCTTTGATTAACACTAGAGGGCAGTCTAGTTAAGTGTCTAGCACTTCTCAAATTTCACCTCTACCCTCTTTTCCTCTGAACCTTGTGTGGCTCACCCACGCCACCTTGTGGCCATTCTCAGTAGGTTGGTTTTCCTTGGTTAGCCCTGTCATTGCATTTGAAAAACTTATTCCAATTCTTCCTTGGTTTGTTTTATTTTATTTTATTATCATAACTTTTATTCTTCTCCTTTTATTTTCTTATTTTTCTTATTTTTTATTTTATTTATTTATTTATTTTTTTTTTTTATTATTATTATTATCATTCTGTATTATTCAGGCCTCTTTCTCTCTTGCCTTAGCCACCCACTTTTTAAATTTAGTTCAAACAGTGTTTGAATTTAAATTTAAAATTAATCTCTGTATTCTAGCCATTTGTGTGCACCTATAGGTAACACTCCCTCTAGTGCTTAGTTGGTGAAGCGACGGTTGCCTCCACGGCGGATCACAGTGAGCTGCCACGGGATTCCGACTGGATCACCTCGATCCATCACTAAGCCTAACCCATAGAATACTGACCCTTCCAACTAGTGAAACCCCAAAATCAGGTTTCTCCTCAACCTTTAAGAGACCGAACCTTTGAGAATCATCAGAGAAAGCCGAGTAATATATTGACGACCCAAGCTGCCAAAGTCTTTAGATGATCACGCCGTCAACAATCTTTTGTTAGATCCTTTCCGGTGCCCCACAACAATTAGACTCACCTTGCCATTCACGGCTGAGATAACAGGTGCCAAGTCTACCCTCCGTTAACTGTTTGTATCCATCAAACAGACCGAGCATAGAACATAAAAATTACTATAATTGTAGCCTGCTAACGCTATAAGGACTTGCATTGGCCTGTGTGCTGTCCCTCCCTCTCTCTCCCTCTCTCTCTCTCCCTCTCTCTCTTCACCAGTGAGCCAACATGTCTCGATCATCCAGCCCTGATGCCCACTGGGATCGACTAGAGACCTGGCTGAGTGCCCTGACTAGCACCCTTATTCCTGAAGCCGCCGGGGACCTGCAGAACATGAGCCGGGAACAGCTCGACGGAATGAGCCAGGAATGGAAGAAGAATTCAATTTCAAACCTCTGTTCCTCCGGAACCTGCGCCCAACAGTGAGTCACCATTTGGGGGTTCTGGCTTGCCCACGGACTATGTCCACCCAACAGCTGCGAGACTTAAGCCATAAGGCCTATGCCAAACAAAGAACTGCTTCTGAAAAGATGGGGAAAACCCCCCACAATCTATCCTGTCACTAATCAGAGTTCAGAACTTGCCCTAGAGGGCGCCGAGCCTCGCCACAGCAATTGGGTACACCCTGACACTCAGCCTTGCCTTTGTCCTGTTTAACAGAGTCAACGGGGTGCAAAGGTCCATGAACAGGTGCACAGCTGCCTTTCCTCGAACCTTCAAACGGAACCATCGAAAAAGAGGGACCCAGGCAGAGACAATGCTGAACCTGACCACGGTTAACACCACAGCTGAGGATCCGAAGGCTGAGGAAAATTAGAAACCACCTGCCATCTAACCTTCATGATCCACCTGCCATCTAACCATCAGGATCCACCTGCCATCCGGCCTTCACCACCCACCTGCCATTTAACCATCATGATCCACTGTTGTCTGATGATGTCTCAATTCAGAGCATCTTCAGCCAAAAGGGGGATTCTGTAACGTCTGTGTAAGATCAGTGATGGCTAATTACACTTTGTTTAAAATAAAAAACCCTTTTAGCCTTTTGACATTTGCATATAAATTACTGACCTGGCCTCTGCGTTTACATTTATATGGGTGCTAAATTGCAGATGGTCTTTATCACTATCAAAAGGATGCTAAAACAGGTCGCCTCTGGAGTGTCTCCATCAAGCTTCAAACACATTCCACAGAAAGGGGGGTGACCCCCGTGCCAGGCACCAGAGCAGTTGTCTGTCTCCACCAATTCCAATACACGTCACACACACACCTAAAGACATTTTCTCTATTTAGGCCATAGTAAGCAGTTATAAATGTATCTGCTATGTGCATGTGTTGTATGTATATTCCCCTATTATATTAACTTAGTTAAAACCCTTTACTTGTATTAGTTAGACGTTAAATGCCTATATTCAAGTGTATGAGTGTATCTCTGCTTTAATATCGTCTGGAGGTTACCTTCAAAATGATCTTCTCTTTATTTCTCACACAGTAATGTACACCATGTGATCATGAAATGCATCGAACAATTCTTACTATGTTTTGAATTAAAAGCTGCACTAGCGGTCCAGATCAGCAATAAAATGCGAATGGGCCATAAACGGAGACAAAGGATGTCTCTCCCGCTCAAAATGCATGCCTCTGATTGGCCACTCCACCCACAAAATGGGTGCGGCAATGAACTATTAAAACTCCAGAACGCAGACTAATCATCGCTCAAAACTCTTCTTCTTGAGACCAACACACCCCAAAACTCTCCTCTTGAGTTTAACCTTCTGGCAGTGTTTACCTTCAAGTAACTTTGTGGATTTGCTGTGGACTTCTTCAACTCACTCCTAAAGAAATCGTCGAGAACCTCGTCTACCGCATCAAGACTCTTATTCAGCAACAAACCAATGCAAGTAACCGTTTACAACTGATTAGATGCGTGTTTAAGTTTGAACCCCTTTTAAGGTGAATTGTGCCTCTGATGATTCTCATTCAGGTTGTGGTTAATTGATGTGAAATACTGCCATTCTTTGCTCTTCTCTCTCCTTTCCTTACTTTCCTTCATTCTATATATGTATGTTTTGCTTAGTTTGTTTGTATGTTAGTTATAGTTTCATTTATTAAATCCCTTATATTCACAATTGATTGTCTCTGTGTTCCGCTCACAATTCAAAGAAACTGAATGTTGCTCCTTGCTACATGCTAAACTACTGCTAGCACTGTATAAGTAGGAAGGCTATTGTTCCTTGGCCAGGAAAGTAATCTTCCTAGAATTGATAAATAATTATATTGTCTGCTCGGTGGACGGACAGATCAAATAATTGTAATATCGATTCTGCTACAGTTAATTCTAAGATCTAATCTAAATATTTATTATTAATTATAACCAGTTATAATTAATTATAAATAATTCCCTTTTTAAGCTAATTTGCTACACTAATAAGCAACAATTACTTGGTTCTGTTACACACTACTAATCGGTTAGGTTTAGATAAGTGGTTTGGGTAAGGGCATAATATTAATAAGCATGTCCTTGACACCTCTTGCGTGGAACTCGCGCTTACTTCAGCATTACACATCCGGGCATTTGCACGTGATGAAATCGTATGAATTCATACGAACAAAATCACATGAAATCATACAAAATAGCTAACTCCTAAAATATGTAAAACATTTTGTGAGATCAAATTATCAAAACGAACAGTGTCCCGTGGCCATTTTTCCAATTTCCTATTTTTAACTTGAGCATAAAATTGACAGTACAAAAAACAAGTTGGTAATCTTTTTAATTTTATTTTTTTATATTGATTTTGTTAATGATTAATGAAATAATAAATTGTTTTTTTTCTGATTTTTAATTTTTTAATTGAATATGAAAAGAACAAACGATACACGGATTTTTAAAGTTTAATTTTGTTTGATTACACAATTACACAGTTCAATTTGATGGAAATTTGAATTAAAAAGCTTGAAACTTAAAAATTGGCTAACATATTTTTATGTGTACAAGGTACTAGGTTGATACAAGTGCTAAGACATTCAACAGCACTTCAATAATGGAATATATATATACAGTATATATATATACAGTATAATATATATATATATATATATATATATATATATATATATATATATATATATATATATATATATATATATATATATATATATATATATATATATATATATATATGGCCAAAATAAGCTGCCATGTGGACCAGACCTTATGTCATTTAGTCAAATGTCTGGCTATACACGGATGGTCACCCCTGCCATTCATATTTTGAAGACAGAGCCTAAACATGGCAACCTTTTTGTAACTCATAATAAGCCATAAGTAATTGTGTGGTCACTTAGTGGATGACATTTTTTTACTTTAGCACAAGGTGTGCCATCAAGACTCTCACTGTGTATAATGGCTTGAAATGAGTTGCAAAGCAAGCACAAGATTTTACATTGAATCATACAGCCTGCATACAAGGTAAATGAATGAACTTATTGATTCACCATAAAAGAAATGACATCCTTCTAATGTGTTGTCATAATTTTCTCTATCGGAATAAAACAGACTGAGAGAGAGAGGATGTGAGATAAAAGGAAAGAGTGTGAGGACAAAAGAGGGTGTCATTCATCACACCCAGCATTAAATGCTGCACAGTGTTTCATGCACAGAAACTCAGAGATTTGTAAGCTTGTAGCAGTAGCTGACAATGATGTGTGGTACAGTAGTATCTGCTGAGGCAGAGCACTGTTTCTAGATCACTAGATCTACACAGTCTCCCTCTGCACTCAATAGAAAAGGGTTCTAAGAAGAAGTAACGATGGCAGGCTGGTGGGTTCACTGTCTGACTAATGTCTTGTTGAATGTCTCAAAGTGTCAGGGCTTCAACATCACACTCATCAATTGTTTCTCACCTTCATGTGGCAAAAGCCATGTATCTGCTCCTGTTAAGAGACAACGGCATCAAAATCCAGAAGTGTTAGACAGGAAAAGAGAAATGAATGGTTTAGCTTTATCTATTTATCTATCTATCTATCTATCTATCTATATATATATATATATATATATATATATATATATATAATTTATATATGGTGATGGGGGCGTGACCGAGCGACATCTATGGAGAGCGAGGCCGAGAGAGTGAGTGCAGTAAGGACTGACACCTGTGGGAAATCACCTCTAACAGCTGTTTTGTTTTTGCAGTGAGAGCAGATAGGGATTTAAAGGGCAATCCAGACCGCCAGAGGAGAGAGAGAGAGAGTCGAGCCTGAACTTGTGTGTGTGCATTTTTGTGTTGGCTGAAAAGCAAATTGTTTGACTTACGCTGAAAAGCATTGTAAAAATAAAGAATTATGAGAACTGTTCACCTGGCCCCCACTTCCTCCTTGAGAGAGTAAAAGAACAGTGTCAATATATATACAGGTGCATCTCAATAAATTAGAATGTCGTGGAAAAGTACATTTATTTCAGTAGTTCAACTCTAATTGTGAAACTCGTGTATTAAATAAATTCAATGCACACAGACTGAAGTAGTTTAAGTCTTTGGTTCTTTTAATTGTGATGATTTTGGCTCACATTTAACAAAAACCCACCAATTCACTATCTCAAAAAATTAGAATACATCATAAGACCAATAAAAAAAACATTTTTAGTGAATTGTTGGCCTTCTGGAAAGTATGTTCATTTACTGTATATGTACTCAATACTTGGTAGGGGCTCCTTTTGCTTTAATTACTGCCTCAATTCGGTGTGGCATGAAGGTGATCAGTTTGTGGCACTGCTGAGGTGGTATGGAAGCCCAGGTTTCTTTGACAGTGGCCTTCAGCTCATCTGCATTTTTTGGTCTCTTGTTTCTCATTTTCCTCTTGACAATACCCCATAGATTCTCTATGGGGTTCAGGTCTGGTGAGTTTGCTGGCCAGTCAAGCACACCAACACCATGGTCATTTAACCAACTTTTGGTGCTTTTGGCAGTGTGAGCAGGTGCCAAATCCTGCTGGAAAATGAAATCAGCATCTTTAAAAAGCTGGTCAGCAGAAGGAAGCATGAAGTGCTCCAAAATTTCTTGGTAAACGGGTGCAGTGACTTTGGTTTTCAAAAAACACAATGGACCAACACCAGCAGATGACATTGCACCCCAAATCATCACAGACTGTGGAAACTTAACACTGGACTTCAAGCAACTTGGGTTATGAGCTTCTCCACCCTTCCTCCAGACTCTAGGACCTTGGTTTCCAAATGAAATACAAAACTTGCTCTCATCTGAAAAGAGGACTTTGGACAACTGGGCAACAGTCCAGTTCTTCTTCTCCTTAGCCCAGGTAAGACGCCTCTGACATTGTCTGTGGTTCAGGAGTGGCTTAACAAGAAGAATACGACAACTGTAGCCAAATTCCTTGACACGTCTGTGTGTGGTGGCTCTTGATGCCCTGACCTCAGCCTCAGTCCATTCCTTGTGAAGTTCACCCAAATTCTTGAATCGATTTTGCTTGACAATCCTCATAAGGCTGCGGTTCTCTCGGTTGGTTGTGCATCTTTTTCTTCCACACTTTTCCCTTCCACTCAACTTTCTGTTAACATGCTTGGATACAGCACTCTGTGAACAGCCAGCTTCTTTGGCAATGAATGTTTGTGGCTTACCCTCCTTGTGAAGGGTGTCAGTGATTGTCTTCTGGACAACTGTCAGATCAGCAGATTGTGTAGCCTAGTGAACCAAACTGAGAGACCATTTTGAAGGCTCAGGAAAAATTTGCAGGTGTTTTGAGTTGATTAGCTGATTGGCATGTCACCATATTCTAATTTTTTGAGATAGTGAATTGGTGGGTTTTTGTTAAATGTGAGCCAAAATCATCACAATTAAAAGAACCAAAGACTTAAACTACTTCAGTCTGTGTGCATTGAATTTATTTAATACATGAGTTTCACAATTTGAATTCAATTACTGAAATAAATGAACTTTTCCACAACATTCTAATTTATTGAGATGCACCTGTATATATATATATATATATATATATATATATATATATATATATATATATATATATGTGGTGAAATGCAGTTATTTGCCTCTACCCTCAAGGCTGTATGATGCCCACGCCCCTCTGGCATTTGTTTATTATTGAGCCGCATTTAGTGGGGGTATAAAAAAAAGGCATCACCAGGTCAGCTAGGCGGTGCATCACTTGTTCAGCTGATCGCTGTTTCCGGGTTTCTGCTGCTTTGCATCAGAGCTGGCGTCTGCTCAGGTGTGCTCGCTGTGCCGCATAGTGCGGCTGATCGCTGTTTCCAGGTTTCTACTGCTCTGCGTCAGAGGTATGTGTTTGTTTTGCGTTTTTTGTAATCTTGCTTATTGTATATCGCTAATTGTAACATTTTCTGGGAAAGCTGGTGTCTGCTCGGATGTGCTCACTGTGCCACATAGTGCGGCTGATCGTTGTTCATTGGAGTCGGATCGTTCCGCACTAAAGAACTGCTTGCAAGCTGTGTGTCGTTTGGTGACTGCTGCTCTCCTGCTCTGTAGGTGTATCTTCTGTTTATTATTATTATGGGTGTATTCAGTATGTTGCACAGGTTTTGAGGTGCATGATCTGTGTATTAATTTCACGTCTAGCAAACTTTGAAGTATCTGCTGCTGGATAGATAGTATGGTCTCCACATGTTGGTATGTAAAACCCACTCATGTCTCTATGGCCACCTTTAAAGTATGTGGATTAGTTTTTAACTTTTCTTTGCATTTTAGGTGACTAAATCAGCCCATTAACGCATCTCTTCCTGCTCTGTTGCTGCATGGCTTGAAGCTTTGATGCTGCTGTTTTGTTTCGTGTTTTGTTTTGTTTCTTTTGTTTCTGTTTTGGTGTTGTGGTCACTTAAATATTTTTTTGTTTTCCTTTTGCTGGCTTTCGAGCTTAATTGTTTGTGTTTTCATTTATTTTTGTTTGCTGCTACTACTTGCATTTGGATAAACTCCTTGCTGTGGTGCCGCTAACAATTGGAGTTTGATATCCTAAGTGTCTTTCTTTTGGTATTCTAATTTGATTTGTTTTCTGTAATGGGCGGCCGATTATATGATCCTGCGTTTATTTTCCAATTTGATTTCTCTTCTGTGATCATTGGTTTTGATTTCTTTCTTTTTTTTTTTTTTTTTTTTTTTTTTTTGTCTTTCTAGGAGCTGGGGGCCCGGAGTGGACAGGCTAGTCATCCCCATGTGGTGGTGTTTCTCCTTTCACTGAGTGCTCTGTGCATATCTTTGCAGTGAATCTCACTGGAGTGTGTGAGAGCGTGTGATCTGGTGCACGTGTGGGTATTTATTATTTCGGGCATTATTAAAGCACTGTATCAAGCCTGCCTTGCTACTGGTAAGCCCCAGCTCAGAGTTATTTTGTAAATTTGTGTTTTGATGTTATATTACAGCAGCTTGGTTCTGTTTGCCTTTTATTGGCACTTTATTCCTGCTACACCACATTGAATGCCCTTTTCCTTTGTGTTTTTAATCTATTTATTGTGACTGAATAAAGATATATTTTTGGTATAAACATACCCATGTCTCATTGTCTCTATGTGAGAGAAATCAAACCTGTGTGCCCTTATTGGGTATTTCCCTGGGTAATTAGACCGGGATGGCGTAGTCGCTACTTGCTGTAGAGGTAAACCTCCTTATAGGTGTATCATCTGAGAACTCTCTTTTTTTGAACCCTCTTGATCTGCTCGCTTTGGCACAGTCGGCAGGACCTTCTCTCTTACCATTGTGACTTGAGATGTGGATATTGTTTTTTTGTGATTTCTGTGGCTATCTTTGTGTGTTGTGTTTTTTTTTTTTTTTTTTTTTTGTTTTTTTCCTCTTATATTAGAAGCAAAACAGCAGTGTTCGTTAGTGGTCTTGGGACGTCTTTTTCTTGGTAAGGTGCTCCCCCTCCCCCGCTGTTATATTCTCCTATTCTAATTGGTGGTAAGTCTTGTATTTTTTACTTTTTTTTATATAATGGAAGACGAATTGCAGGAATTGCGGGAGTTAGTAGCTCAATTGAAAGCAGACAATGCAAAATTGTGGCAAGATCAGGAGCAGGTTGGTTTGCCTGGTCCTAGTGTTGATCCTTCTAGCATACCTGAGCCATCAGTAGTTCCATCCCAACCTGTTGGCATTGTGTCGACTGAGCGATTTGTTTTTATACCAAGGGACAGAAGGTGTCCAATGTTTAATGGCAGGTCCGGTATAGGGATCAATGAGTGGGTTGAAGAAGTACAGGCTTGCATGAGGGCCCGACATCTGTCTGTGGCAGACCAATCTTTCTTTTTGCTTGATCACTTAGAGGGGGAGGCACAAGAAGAGATCAAGTACCGGCCTGTTAGGGAACGGGAAGATCCTACTAAGATTATCTCCACTCTAAAAGAATTATATGGGTGTTCTCAGTCATACGTCTTGTTGCAGGAGGCTTTCTTTTCCAGGAGGCAACAGGAGGCTGAGACACTGTTGGAATTTTCCCTCGCGCTCATGGGCCTTCTGGAAAAGGTTAAGCAGCAGTCGCCGAACGTGCTGTTGAATGCTGAAATACTGATGCATGATCAATTTGTTGAACATGTTCTTGACAGCACTCTTCGTCGTGAGTTGAAGCAGCTGGTCCTCTGCCAACCCACTGCTACGCTGCTAGATGTTCGTAGTGATGCCATTAGGTGGGAATGTGAGGGCATGCCTAGAGGAGTGAGAAGCCGCAGTCATTCTGTTCCATTGGTGCATGGTTTTCAGTACAGTGTACAAGGCGGTGCACGTCCAGGGGTAGATAATTCTCCTCAGCCATCTGAGATGAGTGAGCTTATGGAAATGTTAAAATTGCAGCAAGAACAGTTAACTCGGCTCACCCAAAGTGTAGCTCGATTACGTGACCCGCCTCGTCATGGCCAGCCTGTTCATAGTGGTTTGGTTATATGTAGAATGTGTCAAAAACCTGACCATTTTGCGAGGGAGTGCTATGGGGAGCGTGTTCCCCCTCGCTCTCCCTTGTCACACCGAACGGACACCAGTACCCCGGAAAATAGACAGCCTCATTCAGGTCCATCGTCAGAAAACTAGCTGTTGAGCCACAGCTCGGTTGGGGAAAATTCAGGCTCTGATATGTTGGGCAGTTTTGGCTCGGTGTCAAATTTAATGTCCTCTTGCCCCCATTTGGTTGTTCTTATATGCGGGGTATCTGTGGCCGGTTTGATCTACACTGGTTCGATGGATTCCACCATTACGGAAAGTTGTTTCCGTGAACATTTTGAGCCATGGGGCCAGGACCATCTTAAGACTTGTCAGTGGTTGCAGCTTAGGGCTGCCAATGGGTTGTCCATTCCTTATATAGGCTACATGGAATTAGATGTAGAGCTTTGCGGAAAGTTGGTTCCAAAATGTGGCGTGCTGGTGGTCAGAGATCCTCCTGGTGGTATCTGTGCTCAAGCCCCTGGTGTGTTGGGGATGAATGTACTGGGCCGGTGCTACCAGGAGCTCTTTGGACAACATGGGCCCTCTCTTTTTGATTCTCCGCCCGTATCCTGTGTGCCTAGGTCAGTTTTCCAAGCCTTGCAACACTGTCATCAAGCGAATATACAGTCCCTTTCCGAGTGTACAGGGAGGGTGAAGGATGCGTGGTCCTCGGGCGAGTCATATCCCGGGTGGTGTGATCAAATTGGCAGCAGCCACATGTTTGGAACATTATTCGAGTGGTGTTGCACTATTTGAGCCTCCAGAGTTCGGACTCCCAGTAGGGTTGTTGATTTCTCCAGCTCTGGTCCGAGTGATTAGGGACATGATTTAGGTGCCAGTTGTGAATGTAGTGACACCCTGCTGTTCCCTCGCCGAGTGATAGGCATGTTAACCAGTGTATATGTGGTTAGTTTGCCCCCAGGGTTTACTGAGGTTAGGCCATGGTCAGGGATTGCTTGTTCGATGGCTTCCCAAGCAGGTGTTTTGACTGTGTGAGAACAGATTGATGCTGTGGATTTGTCCCTTCTGTTGGAGGAAGAGCAGAGTAAGGTCAGGGCCCTCCTCCAGATGTATCAGTCTGTTTTTCCACCTTGGAGTGGGATTGGGGGTGCACAGACCTCATCTTCCATGACATCCATCTCCTTGATGACACACCCTTCCGACAGTGGTATCAGCGTATACCGCCATCTGAATACGAAGTGGTTAGGGCACATATTAACCAGTTATTGGATGCACAGGTAATCCGGGAGAGCTGTAGCCCGTACACCTCTCCAATTGTGCTCATTAAGAAGAAGGACAGTAGTCTACACATGTGCATGGGCTACCATCAATTGAACTCCAAAACTAGGAAAGATGCGTTTCCCTTACCTCGTATTGAGGAGTCACTGGATATGTTGACGGGCGCCCACTAGTTTTCCACTATGGACTTGGCCAGCGGGTATAATCGGGTTCTGGTCGCTAAGGAGGATAAACACAAGACTGCTTTTTGCACCTCATTCGGTTTATTTGAGTGGAATTGAATGCTGTTTGGGCTCTGCAATGCCCCCAGTACATTCCAGCGACTAATGGAATGTTTGTTTGGAGACCAGCAGTGTCAATCATTACTTCTCTATTTGGATGATATTATTGTGTTCTCTTCTTCTGTCGAACAGCACCTCGAATGGCTGGAGGTTGTTTTGGGCCGATTGGAGCGGGAGGGTCTCAAGACCATGTTGGAAAAGTGTGAGATCTTGCAGCTAGAGGTGAAGTACCTGGGCCATGTGATTTCATCTGAGGGTGTGGCAACAGATCCTAGCAAAACCCAGGCTGTGGCCTAATGGCGTCGGCCGTCCAGTGCTACTGAGTTGCGCTCCTTCCTTGGCTTTGCGAGCTACTACCGGTGTTTTTTGGAGGGATTTGCTAAGCTCGCAGCCCCTCTGCATGGGCTGGTAGCAGAGTTCTCAGGTGCTAAGGCCAAGCCATGGAAGCAAGTTGGATTGGAGTTTAGTGATGCCTGGAGTGATCAGTGTCAGAAGAGCTTTTAGGAGTTACAGGTAAAATTAACCACTGCCCCTGTACTCGCATACGATGACTTCTCTCAGCCATTCATCCTGGAGGTTTACACCATTCACGGGGGACTGGGAACAGTCCAATCCCAGGAACAGGAAGGCAAAGTGCGACCTATTGCGTACGCCAGTCACAGTCTGCGGCCCACTGAGCACAACATGTCTAACTATAGCACCATGAAGTTGGAGTTTTTGGCGCTCAAGTGAGGCATGACAGAAGTTTAGAGAGTACCTGTTGGGCAGTCGGTGTTTGGTTTTTACAGATAACAATGCTCTTAGCCATCTGTCTACTGCAAAACTTGGATCCACAGAGCAGCGTTGGTCCGCCCAGCTTTCTGCGTTTGATTTTGAGCTCCGTTACAGGTCTAGGAAAAGTAATAAGAACGCAGATGCCCTTTCCCGAAAGAATCCACCGGGGAGTGGGGTGATGGT
Source organism: Myxocyprinus asiaticus (assembly GCF_019703515.2). Taxonomy (NCBI): domain Eukaryota; kingdom Metazoa; phylum Chordata; class Actinopteri; order Cypriniformes; family Catostomidae; genus Myxocyprinus; species Myxocyprinus asiaticus. The sequence continues at coordinate 16,916,438 of NC_059373.1, read as the reverse complement.
TGGACTGGCTCCAGAGACGACAGTGCCTGCATCATTGCACCAGGTCGTGGAGGCAGAACCACCATGGGAGGTACAATAATCAATGATTGCTACCCTGCCTAGCCACTCGCTTGATGATTCTGGTTTATTGCAGGCAGTGGACCCTGTCATCTCTGAGATCTTGCCATTCTGGAGGAGGAAGGCCCATCCTGGGCCAGAGGAATGTCGGCAGATGTTGCTCCGTCAATGGGATTGGTTTGTGGAGAGAAACGGGGTACTTTATTGTAGGGTCTATTGTCCAAACGGTGGAGAAGAAGTCCTATAGTTACTTTTGCCCGCTGCTCTGAAGTCGGAAGTGCTCACTCAGTTGCATCAACAACATGGCCATCAGGGTATAGAGCGGACTGCAGAACTGGTTCGGAGGCGGTGTTACTGGCCAGGTATATCATTGGACATTGCCCGTTGGTGCCAGGAGTGTGAAAGATGTCAGTCTGATAAGGATATGCAGTCACCTGCACAAAGATTTATGGGTCATATTTTGGCTTCAAGACCGAACGAAATTCTAGCCATTGACTTTACTGTGTTGGAGCCGTCTAGTTCAGGAGTCAAAAACGTACTTGTAATGATGGATGTGTTCAGTAAATATATGCTAGCTTTTCCTACTCGAGACCAATGGGCTGAGACTGTGGCACAGGCCCTGGTTACAGAGTGGTTTTACAAGTTTGGTGTTCCAGGCCATCTCCACTACTGACCAGGGGCATAATTTTGAGTCTCTGTTGATCCGCCAGCTTTGTGGTCTGTATGAGGTGAAGAAGTCTCACCTTATCATCATGCCAGAAACGGCCAGTGCAAGCACTTTAACCGGACCCTGCCTGTTTCCAGGAAGAGGGACTGGGTAGCATGTCTGCTCCAGGTCCTCTTTTGCTATAACACCACCCCTCATCAATCCAATGGTGAGTCACCACATTTTTTAATGTTTGGTCAGGAACCACGGTTACCAGTGGACTTTTTGTTAGGTAGGGCGGAGGAGCCATTTGCAGGCAGTGTGCATGAGTGGGTCTGGGAACATCAGACCAGGCTGCAGGTGGCTTTTGAAGGAGCACGAGAGCGGTTGCAGATCATGGCAACTAGACGTAAGGAAAATATGATCAGCATGTCCGGGATGCACCGCTGGTGGAAGGCCAGTTAGTATACCTTCGTGATCATGGCATCAAGGGTCACCATAAGATCTAGGACCTTTGGAGTCCAGTAGTGTACCAGGATGTGCGGGTGCCTTGGGAAGGCAGTGCGGTCTATTCAATTGCACCGGTGGATGACCTGAGTAAGGCAAAGACTGTACACCGTTTGTTGATATAAGGTAGAGTCCAGAGGGATTCTCGAGGTTGTGCACCTCTTGAGGAGTGTAGTGAACCATTGGAGGTGTCAGTGCAGGAGAATGAGGACGAGGTAGATTTGGTGGGTGTGGTACCTATACGAGGTCAGATTGTGCCGAGTGTCGAGTCCAGAACATTAGTCTTGCCTAAGCAAACCAGTCCCCAGTTAATGAAGGGGCTCTCAGACATGATTCATATGGAACCAGAAAATTCTCTTGGTGAGTCCGAGGTGGTAGAGGTATGTCCCGCATTCGGATCGGTCCCTTTGTTGTTAGAGCAGTCTGAGGCAGGTGAGACTGTGGTGCGATGGACGGGGCGAGGAACTGCTGCCCGCCACTCTAACCTTCATCATCTTCCTCCTACAGTAGGGGCTTTACTCCCCTCTAATTTCGTATCTAACTCCGTGACTGCTATCTTCAGACCTTGGAATTGACTCCTGTTGTCATCGTTTGGTTAGTCCATCGTCGGGTCGGCGATGCAAAATTGGGGGGTAGATTGTGGTGAAATGCAGTTATTTGCCTCTACCCTCAAGGCTGTTTGATGCCCATGCCCCTTTGGCATTTACTTATTATTGAGCCACATTTAGTGGGGGTATAAAAAAGGTGTCACCAGGTCAGCTAGGCGGTGCATCACTTGTTCAGCTGATCGCTGTTTCCGGGTTTCTGCTGCTCTGCATCAGAGCTGGTGTCTGCTCAGGTGTGCTCGCTGTGCTGCATAGTGCGGCTGATCGCTGTTTCCAGGTTTCTGCTGCTCTGCGTCAGAGGTATGTGTTTGTTTTGCGTTTTTGTACTCTTGCTTATTGTATATCGCTAATTGTAACATTTTCCGGGAAAGCTGGTGTCCGCTCGAGTGTGCTCGCTGTGCCGCATAGTGCGGCTGATCGCTGTTTATTGGAGTCAGATCGTTCCGCACTAAAGGACTGCTTGCATGCTGTGTGTCATTTGGTTACTGCTGCTCTCCTGCTCGGTAGGTGTATCTTCTGTTTATTATTATTATGACCGTGTTCAGTATGTTGTGCAGGTTTTGAGGTGCATGATCTGTGTATTAATTTCCCGTCTAGCGAACTTTGAAGTATCTGCTGCTGGATAGATGGTATGGTCTCCGCATGTTGGTATGTAAAACCCACTCATGTCTCTACAGCCACCATTAAAGGTATGTGGATTAGGTGAATAAATAAGCCCATTAACGCATCTCTTCCTGCTCTGTCGCTGCATGGCTTGAAGCTTCGACGCTGCTGTTTTGTTTCGTGTTTTGTTTCTGTTTTGGTGTTGTGGTCTCTTAAATATTTTTTTGTTTTCCTTTTGCTGGCTTTCGAGCTTAATTGTTTGTGTTTTCATTTATTTTTGTTTGCTGCTACTACTTGCATTTGGATAAACTTCTTGCTGTGGTGCCGCTAACCATTGGAGTTTGATATCCTCTGTGTCTTTCTTTTGGAATTCTAATTTGATTTGTTTTCTGTAATGAACTGCCAATTATAAGATCCTGCATTTATTTTCCAATTTGATTTCTCTTCTGTGATCATTGGTTTTGATTTCTTTTTTTTTTTTTTCTAGGAGTTGGGGGCCCGAAGTGGGCAGGCTAGTCGTCCCCATGTGGTGGTGTTTCTCCTTTCACTGAGTGCTGTGTGCATATCTTTACAGTGAATCTCACTGGAGTGTGTGAGAGCGTGTGATCTGGTGCATGTGTGGATATTTATTATTTCAGGCATTCTTAAAGCCCTGTATCTAGCCTGCCTAGCTACTGGTAAGCCCCAGCTCAGAGTTATTTTGTAAATTTGTGTTTTGACGTTATATTACAGCAGCTTGGTTCTGTTTGCCTTTTATTGGCACTTTATTCCTGCTACACCACATTGAATGCCCTTTTCCTTTGTGTTTTTATTCTATTTATTGTGACTGAATAAAGATATATTTTTGGTATAAACATACCCACGTCTCATTGTCTCTATGTGAGAGAAATCGAACCTGTGTGCCCTTACTGGGTATTTCCCTGGGTAATTAGACCGAGGTGGCATAGTCGCTACTTGCTGTAGAGGTAAACCTCCTTAGAGGTGTATCATCTGAGAACTCTCTTTTTTTTAACCCCCTTGATCCAATTGGTTCATCACATATATATATATATATATATATATATATATATATATATATATATATATATATATATATATATATAATATAATGTTATATTGTTAACACTTTACATTAAGGTTCTATTTGCTAACATTAGTAAATGTGTTAGGTATCATGAACTACCAAAAAACAGTAGGCTATATTTTTCAATGATGGGCAGTAGCTTACTATTAATTTAACTACATTTCTCAGTAGTGAGGTGGTAGCTTCACTAGTTTTTAAATCAAGTAGCTTTTCAGTAGCAAAGCTATATCTTTGATTAGGTAGCAGTGTAGCTTTGACAAATTCTGTAAAGACAGTGTTTGCTCTCAGCAGTTCTGATGGTCACTCGTGATAGCAAAGCAGTCTGAATCAGTTTGCAATTCAGTCTGTGACTCAGAAGCTCACATGCGCTGCTGAATCATTTGGAACATTTTCTCTCTTGCCCACAAAATAATGGAATACTATAAAACACGGAAAATAAAGATAACGCTGGTTGCAGTAGATATTTATCTATGATCAATGGAAACCAAACCTGAAAATGCATCATATAATTTGCCAGTGATGAAGAAGGTCTTTATTAAGTTCACATGTGCAGCTTGTGAAAGACTACTGCAGGTAAAGACATTTTCCCACCAAATCAAAACACGTCATAGCCTACACGAAAACGAATGAAAAAGTACCATGGCATTACCATGTTTTTTGCACATATACCATAAACTGGGAGCACCATGTCAATGCAATGGTCTATAAATATGGTAATCATATATCAAAGTCCACTGGCAGTACCATGGTATTCTTTGAATTACCTTGAAGCACCATGTAAATACAATGGTATGTGAATATTGTAGCCATAAATAAAAAGCTTTGAAGAAATTTGAAGAACTACTGTATGTAAATACAGAATGGTACATAAATATGATAATTGTATATTAAAGTACCATGGTATTACCACACAGTATGATACCATCAGAGTGTTTTTGCCCAGATGTGCCCACATACAAAAGGAATTTGGCATCTGAACAGAGGCTTTTAATACATCCAGAAATACAACAGCTACACATAATTACATTCAAATTATCTTCAAATGGGTTTGTACAGGTAGTAGTATAGATATAAAAAATTAAAATGTGAAAATTCTGATATTACATTGTGAAGGACTCCACAAACAGAAGGGAAGGAGGACACAGGGAAGCGGGTTTTTCCAGACTCAGGTAAGGCTTTTAATCGGCCACTTTGATGCTTTACATCTTCACAAACTCAACAGTCTCAGATGCACGTAGGCACTCCAACTCATTAGCTTCACAAACATAAACACATTAGCTTCACAAACATAAACACATCAGCTTCCATGAGCACTGTAGGCTCCCTTGTGCCAGACTCTCTCTCTCCTCTCTGCTGGTGGCGTGGCTGTTAATATGCCGCTCTCCCCATGCTCATTGGAATTAGAGACAGGTGTTAGACATAATCTAGCTCAGGTGTAAGTGCCCTTACCGCTTTCTCTCCGGACGGATGCTCGACCACGCCCCCGCTGCCACATATCCCCACCGCCCTACTGTCTATCACTCCCTCCCCCCATTTCTGGAAAGGAAGTCGGCGACAGCCATCTGCACCCCCGGTCTGTGGACCACCTTGAATTTAAAGGGCTGGAGAGCCAGATACCACCGGGTGATCCGAGCGTTGGTATCCTTCATGCGGTGGAGCCATTGGAGTGGGGTGTGATCCGAGCAGAGGGTGAAGGCCCGCCCAGCAGGTAGTAACGGAGAGTGAGGACTGCCCACTTGATGGCCAGACACTTCTTTTCCACTGTGCTGTACTTTGTTTCCCTCAAGGAGAGATTGTGGCTGATGTACAGCACCGGGCACTCCTCCCCCTCCACCACCTGTGAGAGTACGGCCCCCAGCCCTCTGTCTGAAGTGTCCGTCTACAATACGAAAGGGAGAGAGAAATGATGTGCATGTAAATATGGCCCCCCGCAAAGTGCGGCTTTAATCTGCATAAACGCCTGTTGGGACTGCACCATCCACTGGACCAGGCCTGGAGCCCCCTTTTTAGCGAGATCAGTCAGTGGGCTGGTGAGGTCCGAATAATTAGGCACAAACCTCCTGTAATGGCCAGACAGCCCCAGGAACTGTCTCACCCCCTTTTTGGTGGAACCCCAAATACCTTACCTCCACTACCCAACCGCACACTTCTTGGGGTTTGCTGTGAGCCCCGCCCATCACAGTGACCTCAGAACCGCCCTCAGATGCTGCATATGCAGCTGCCAATCATCACTATAAATGATGATGTCATCTAAATAGGCAGCTGCGTAAGCTGAATGCAGTCTGAGGATTCGGTCCATGAGGCGCTGAAACGTGGCCGGAGCCCCAAACAAACCGAATGGAAGCATCACGAATTTGTGTAATCCGAATGGTGTGGAGAAGGCTGTTTTTTCATGGGAAATTGGTGTCAAGGGGATCTGCCAATAACCCTTTTTCAAATCCAATGTTGAATAAAATCGAGCAGTGCCTAAATGATCGAGCAACTCATCAATGCAAGGCATTGTGTATGCATCAAATTTAGACACCACGTTGACTTTTCTATAATCCACACAGAACCGTACAGACACGTCGCTCTTAGGAACTAGAACAACCTGGCTGGACCAATTGTTGTGGGATTCCTCTATTAACCCCATATCAAGCATTGCATCAAATTCTTCCCGAACTATTTTCTTTTTGTGCTCGGGCAAACGGTAGGGATGGCTATGTACCACCACCCACAGCTTGGTCTCGATGTGGTGCTGGATGAGGTTCATATGACCCGGCAGAGGGGAAACATGTCTGCAAATTCCTGTTGCAACTTGGCAACCTCTGCGACTTTATACGGTGAGAGGTGTTCTCCGCAAGTGACCGGGGTGATATGATTAGGTTTTGTATTCACCTCCGGCCCGAGCTCCACCCTCTCTGGAACTACCATAGCCAACGTGACAGGGACCACCTCCCTCCACAATTTCAGGAGGTTGAGGTGATATATTTGACGTGCGGCCCCTCTATCGGTTCACTTTACCTCATAATCGAGATCCCCCACTCGTCGTGAGACCTCAAAGTGTCCTTGCCACTTAGTGAGTAATTTGGAGCTCGATGTGGGGAGTAATACGAGTACTTTATCTCCCGGTGCAAATTCCCGCAGCCGAGTTTCCCTGTTATATAGTCGGCTCTGTCGTTCTTGAGCTTGGAGCAAATTCTCCTGTGTTAGTTGCCCCAAAGTGTGGAGTTTTGCTCTAAGATCAAGAACATATTGAATTTCACTCTTACCGGCTGAAGGTCTCTCCTCCCAAGCTTCGCGAATGACAACAAGCACGGCATGCAGGCGCCGCCCATACAGCAGCTTGAATGAGGAAAACCCAGTGGAGGCTTGCGGGACACTTGTACTGCGAATAACAGGGGATCGAGCCATTTGTCCCAATTTCTAGCATCCTCGTGCATGAACTTACGAATCATGTTCTTAAGGGTTTTATTAAATCGCTCCACCAGGCCAACTGTTTGTGGATGGTAAACACTGGTGCGGATTGACTTAATGCCCAATAATTCGTAAAGCTCACATAGTGTCCGTGACATAAAGGTTGTGCCCTGATTGGTGATGATTTCTTTTGGAATCCCCACCTGGGAGATTATTTTGAAGAGTGCCTCCGCAACACTATGTGCCAAGATGCTGCATAGAGGCACTGTTTCCGGATATCGTGTTGCATACTCCACTAGGACTAACACAAAGCAATGTCCGCAGGCTGACCACTCTAATGGCCCGATAAGGTCCATGCCAATTCTCTCTAAGGGGACCTCGATCAGTGGAAGGGGGCGCAATGGTGCTTTTGGGGTTGCCTGTGGATTCACCAGCTGACATTAGCGGCATGCCGCACACCACCTGCGAACATCACCACCAATGCCCGGCCAATAAAAACGGGCTATTAGTCAGTTCAGTGTTTTCATTTCCCCTAAGTAACCCGCCATCGGATTATAATGAGCCGCCTGGAACACCATTTCACACTAAGAATTAGTTTTAAGAGCTGCGTTGTATCTTCCTTTGTTTGAGCATCCTGCGTCACTCTATACAACCGCTCGTTTATAACTGCGAAATAGGGATATGAAAGTGCGACACCCAGCCGGAGCTGTTGACCATCGATCACTCTCACTTGGTCGAAGGCGTGCTTGAGGGTTTCGTCTCAAGACTGCTCCAAAGGGAAATCCCCTGAGGATGGGAAGGGCCGCAGCTTCTACCCCCTCACATCATCCTGACGTGGAGCTGACGAAGACGACCCTGGCTCCGCCTCCCCTGCCAGAGCATCGCACATTTCACATCTCATCACTTTTGTGCAGGACCCATCTGCGCATATTCCCTTTAATACATTTCTAAATTCAGACCAATTAGTCCCCAAAATCAGCGGATGGGTGAGGAGACTGTATGTAAATACAGAATGTATCTATGTTTTATTCCCTGGAATTTAATCACAAGGGTCACCACAGGGTAGTTGTGAATATCCCCATGCACACACTTCACCCTCACCGTTTTAGATGTGCCAAAAGCCTCGTGTTGAACCAAGCGTTGGTGGATAGTGCTTTGATTACAACCCGTGTCCACCAATGCTTGGTGAGTACCCCCCTTGGAACTTACCGGTATCCGGTACACTCCGGCCCGGCCCAGTCGGGGCTGCCTGCAGAGTGTTGGGGATCCAGACCACCGTCCCCAGCTCCATCACAGAGCATTGATCCCGGAAATGTCCCAGATCCCTGCAACTCTAACAGGCTGGCCCAGGCACCATGCCCGCAACTGCATCGGCGGACATTTCCACCTGAGGGGGAGAGAGGCGGGGCACTGTAGATGCAGGTGCAAACCCCCATGCGCAGGGAACTGGCCTCGGTGGCGAGGCTCCTCGTCTCTGTGGGGCAAGAACAGGCTCTGGAGAGAGAGCAGAGTGAGAGGAAAGAGGGGAGGGGGAGAGAGAGTAGGAGGGCTCTTCCGCCCTCGGGTATGCCGCCATGTGGTCCTCCGTCAGTCGGACAGCTTCCTCCAGCGATGCCGAGCGGTGGTACTGGACCCACTCCGCTGTTCCTTTTGGCAGTCGATGGATTAGCTGCTCCAGCACCACCTGGTCGATCACTCCCACGACATCGCGATCCCCCGCCAGCAGCCATTTCCGGCATGCATCTCGGAGCCATTGAGAGAAAGCAAACAGGCGGCCGTCTTCTCCAGTTTCATAGATCGAAAGAGCTGGCAGTACTGTTCTGGACTGTGGCCAACCCGCTGCAGGATGGACTTCTTCAGGTCCTCAGCCAGGAGGTTAGCCGCCAGCAGTTGTTGAGCAGCAAGCTGGGCTTCCCCGGACAGCAACGGGAGGAGCCTGGCCGCCCACTGGTCACGCGGCCAGCCCCAGAACTCCACGGTTCACTCTAAAAGATTGAGGAAGGCTTCGGGGTCATCTTCTGCCCCATCTTCAAGAGTGTGCGTGGGGGCAGGGGGCTGTGGTTGTCCGGGGTCATGGCTGGGGCTCTCTCCTGGCTGAGGAGGTTCCGGATCGCATGCCAGTCCTCTGCTTGAGCTCGTAGGATCTCAAAGAACCGGCGATCTTGGTCTTGGCGAAGCTCAAGCAGGGATTGTTGGTGGGACTGGTGTAGGCCGGCGAGGGACTGGAGGATCTCTGCCAACTGCGATGACTCCATGGGGTGTACTTCCTCCAAATTCAAACCCGGGCTGCGGCACCAGTGTGAAGGACTCCACAAACAGAAGGGAAGGAGGACACAGGGAAGCAGGTTTTTCCAGACTCAGGTAAGGCTTTTAATCGGCCACTTCAGTGCTTTACAGCTTCACAAACTCAACCGTCTCAGAGGCACGTAGGCACTCCAACTCATTAGCTTCATAAACGTAAACACATTAGCTTCACAAACATAAACACATCAGATTCCATGAGCACTGTAGGCTACCTTATGCCAGACTCTCTCTCTCCTCTCTGCTGGTGGCATGGCCATTTATATGCCGCTCTCCCCATGCTCACTGGAATTTGAGACAGGTGTTAGACATAATCTAGCTCAGGTGTAATCACCCTTACCGCTTTCTCTCTCTCTCTGAACGGACATTCGACCACGCCCCCGCTGCCACATACATATTGAAACATGGGTTTGTATAGGTATAGTAGCATGTATAAATATGAATTTACATGTTCACTTTTACATGCACATACATTTTATATTGCACCATACTGTTAACTTGTATAAGATATTGCACTGTACTGTATTACACTGTAACAAGGCTTTGATAAACATCACGTGAAAAAGTATTTTAGATACTTTGTCTATGACAGTATGCTGTGTGCATCTGGATTAAATAAAACCCGAAGTAGCTTATATGTAGCAAGGTATTTTTGCCGTGTAGCTTGTAGTGTAACTTGCTACTTTTTTGAAGTGTAGATTTCAGCTTAGCCTACCTATATTTTTCTGTTGAGTAGTTAGTAGCTTAGCTCAGCTAATAAACTATATTATTTCCAAGCATTCCATAATATTATTAATAAAATAATGTATTTATTATTTAATAAACATTTACTAATATTGCTGTTGCCACTGTTTTATAAAATATGCCACATGAGGCAGTGCATTGCTTGGGTTTTTTATTGCTTTACTTAACTCTCTATATTCTGTACCTGATTTATGAATGTAATGTACTCTAAAAAATATATTAATACTGTATTAGATTACTGCAGTTAGTAATGATAATTCTATGTATCTATTGCGTATGGCTCTGGAGCATGTTGAAGATAAATTATAATTGGTTGGTAGTGAGGACCTGTCTGTCAAAATTGAAGAAAATTATATTAAGTTATATATTTGTTTATATCTTTTTTAAAGCAATGATTGTAGTTAAATAGCATCCATTACTTTTTACATCAAGACGCACCTTCTTGTACGTCACAATTTGAAATGACTTTAAAAAGTTGATGCTGTCCACTTTGCACAGCAAAGTGTTCCCAATCCATAATTAATATGAATATGTCAATTAAAGAAAATTGCCCCTTAATTACCCATGTGCTGGTGAGAAAACCAGTGCCTCAGAAGTCAGAAAGGAAACCTAAATATACCCTAGACCCTTTGGGCTTGTCAGAGTGATGGAATAATTATTTCTGGAGAGGAAGTAAGGGCTCTTTCCAGCAGAGTCTACAGTAACTCTCACAATACACACAGAGCTTGTGGGTCTGAAAAGTTTCACTTCAGAAATGAAGCCCTGCATTCAAGGAAATTACTCTCTGAATCAGACCCGGGCCTGATTTAAATAAAACAAATGGAGTGTTTCATATTTCGCATTAGAGCCACCAGACAAGAAATACATTTTCATCAAAGAGTTTGTTTTATCTTTTATCCTCTGGGCCCATTATTTCTTTATTTATAAAGCTTGCCTGATACGACAAGACTCACTGCTCTCAAGACCTTGACTGACTCAGCATGAGAACCAAAATTTTCAGCCATATTGACGTCTGTTTGAGAAAGTGATAGTACGCAAAACTCAGTAGATGAGGTCATCACCTATATTTGGAAGCGCTGCAGTAAACTGAAGCACATTTAAAAGGTAAATGAGGGCACATATGCAGTCCTTGATATCGTAAACAACTCTGCAACTTTAATTTTTGATGAATGTCATGTAATGTGATGCAGCTGAATTTCTTGCAGAAGCACACTGTATTAAGCTTTGCACGGTTTATTCCTTGACATTCACTAGACAGTCTTTTTATCCAGACCGCAAACTTTTGATAAATGACCAGGGTCCCTATGGCAAATCTGGGCCGTACAAGATCTGAGTCCTATTGTGTCTCTTACGTTCAGAGACACTGTTTCATAGCACAGAGAGGAATTAAGGAGGCTTTGCAAACTGGTTTAGGGATGTTTTAGTCTCTAAGAAGCTTTTTGATGGACAGACAGTGTTTTTCTTCTACAAGCCATTGACCCATTGATGGGACTAGTGTTTGCACTAAAGAATTGAAATGTCACTAAGAATCAATCCTAATTACACTGTGACCACTGTTTACCATGCATGTGTTTACTGCGTATGCTTGATTCTATATGTGAAATGGTGTTAAAATAATAATAATAATAATAATAATAATAATATGTCAATGGACTGGATTAAAGCAGACAGACTTGATGCCAAGTATTCTTACTTAGTTTAAACATGAAATATATTGGTTTACTAAGGTTAAACGATATAACCAGGGAAACAGAGACACATTGTGCAGCACTCGACTGTACTGTAATAAAATAAATAAAAAAGAAATCTTTATTTGCTTTTCCAGCTGTCAGGTGTATTTTGTTGATTCATGTCTTTTATTTTGAAAAGTTTAGTTCCTGTTCCCTAGTCATGGATGTCTTGTTTTCCCTCCATGTTCATGTGTCATGTTTTCATTGGTTTATTGTTTAATTATCTTGTTATCAGTTCTGTTTGTTCATTGGTTTATGTTCTCCCATGTCTTGTATTTAAGCCCTCATGTTGTCATTGTCTAGTTGTCAAGTATTGGATGTGATCGTAGATGTTTAAGTCAAGCCACGTTTATGTCAAGCCATGTTGATAGTCAAGTCAAGTCATGTTCATGTTTATGTTTAGTGTAGTCAGGGTTATTGGTTCTCACTTTGTAAATAAACTGCACTTGGGTTCTTCATCTTCACGTCATCCTCGTCATTGTCATCATTGTCAGCAGCCAACATCGTTACAGAATACTTGACCAACCATGAACCCAGCAGTTCGGCTTCTGCGCCTACGTCAGGGGAATCGTCCCCTGGAGGACTATGTGGAGGACTTTTGCGATCTGGCTTTCCAGGTGGACTTTAATGAGGTTGCCCTCAAAGACTGTTTTAGATTTGGACTGAATTTCCAAATCCATTTCTTTTTTGATGGCTGGCGGTCGCAGTTCCCTCAGCCTGGCTCAATATATCGACCACGCCCTACGGTTCATTGGTTCCCCGTTCACTGTGGGGGAGGCAGATGCCGAGCCAGAGTTCCACGTCATGGCCGCCGCCGAGCCAGAGTTCCACGTCATGGCCGCCGCCGAGCCAGAGTTCCACGTCATGGCCGCCGCCGAGCCAGAGTTCCACGTCATGGCCGCCGCCGAGCCAGAGTTCCACGTCATGGCCGCCGCCGAGCCAGAGTTCCACGTCATGGCCGCCGCCGAGCCACAGTTCCACGTCATGGCCGCCGCCGAGCCAGAGGTCCACGACATGGCCGCCAAGCCAGATTTTCTAGTCATGGTCGCTGAGCTAGCGCCATCTTTTGCTCCATGCCACGTCACAGCAATGCCTCAGCCTGCTCCATGCCACGTCACAGCAACGCCTCAGCCTGCTCCATGCCACATCACAGCAATGCCTCAGCCTGCTCCATGCCACGTCACAGCCACACCTGTGCAGTGGGACCTGGAGATGGTTCCCACCCTTATACCCACCCTTAGTTCTCCTGAGGAGGCAAGGGGAACTTTCGGCCCTCCGACCCCGCCTGGACCCTCCAAGCCCTGGACTTCGCCTTGGCCTGTCAGTCCCTCGACATTGCCTCAGCTCTGCGTTCCCTCGGTTCCACTGCGGTCCTTCAGCCTGTCGGCTTTGCCGGGGTCCCTCATCCCTCCGGCTCCTCCTTGGTCTGTCGGTCACCTGGCTCCGCTTTGGCTCTCCGATCCTCTGGCTGCGCCTCGTCCCTCCGATCTGTCAGCTTCACCAGGGACCTCCTTCCCTATGGCTCCACCTTGGTCCTCAGTCCCACCGGCTCCACCTCAGTCTTCCGATCCCCCAGCTCTGCCTTGCTCCTCCGAGCCTCCAGCACTGCCTTGGTCCTCCCTGCCATCGGCTCCACCCTGGCCCTTCGAGTCTTCGGCTACTCTCCGGGCACCAAGTTCCATGGCTCCGCCCCTTGGTCCTCTCACGGCTCCGCCCCTCGAGCCTCTCATGGCTCCACCCCCACGGACTTTGCCTTGGTCCCATGCCCCTTGCCCTTTCTCGCCATGCCACGCCCCACACCTCAAGACAGCCCCCCCCAGCTCCCTACAGAACTTTTAATTTGTCATGTTTTACGTGTTTTGTTTATGTGTTGGGGTGTCAGGAGCCACCCCTTAGTGGGGGGGATATGTCAGGTGTATTTTGTTGATTCATGTCTTTTATTTTGAAAAGTTTAGTTCCTGTTTCCTAGTCATGGATGTCTTGTTTTCCATTCATGTGTCATGTTTTCATTGGTTTATTGTTTAATTATCTTTTTATCAGTTCTGTTTGTTCATTGGTTTATGTTCTCCCATGTCTTGTATTTAAGCCCTCATGTTTTCATTGTCTAGTTGTCAAGTATTGGATGTGATCGTAGATGTTTAAGTCAAGCCACGTTTATGTCAAGCCATGTTGATAGTCAAGTTCAAGTCATGTTCATGTTCAGTTTAGTTCACGTGTAGTCAGGGTTATTGGTTCTCACTTTGTAAATAAACTGCACTTGGGTTCTTCATCTTCATGTCATCCTCGTCATTGTCAGCAGCCAACATCGTTACACCAGCACTTTGCATATAGCAGGGAATCTCCAACCATTGCTACAGTACAGCAGTCATCTGGATGATGCAACAGCAGCCAGTCTTGCGAAAATTAATTGGTGGGAATTGAATACCTCTTCATAAAAACAATTGGAACCTACTTTCATCTAAGGAATTGTCTATTAATGTTTTGTTTTACCAAACAGTTTAATGGGGTATATGATATGCTAGCTCTCTGCTCAATTAATACAGGTTATGGGGGTGGATGTTGCTTTCATATGGTTTTTCAGCGTGAAAAAAGGCAGTTATAAAGTAGTATTTTTTTAAGGAATGTATCTCTCTTCTGTCATTTTTCCTTCCTTCAGCACATCCTTCCTTCCTTCCTTCTGCACTTCCCTCCTTCATTCATTTTTCCTTCATTCATTCCTTCCTTCCTTCCACACTTCCCTATGCATGCCCTTGCCTACTTTCTTCATTTTGAATTTTTCTTCCTTCTTCCCTTCTGCACTTTTTTATTCCTTCCTTCTTTCCTTCTTTCTTCATTCCGCACTTCTCTCTTCCCCACTTTTTTCTTACTTGCATTTCGTTCCTGTCTACTGCCATTCACTGCTTCCTTTTTTCTTTTTTTCTCCTTTTGCACTTTTTCTTCCTTCCTTCCTTTCTTCCTTCTTTCCACACTTTTGGTTCTGAAAATGCATTCTACACCATGACATCTCCAACCTAATCATTATTTTGCATCCTAAATCAATGGAAAAGATCCAGTCATCTACTGCAGAATACCTCCTGCTAAGATAAATAAACACATATTGTAGGGTTTTACATAAAATACAGTTAAGTATTCTCCAACATTATTAATAGCCTATATGACTATTTCCTGGAGCATCACAAAACATGCTATTGGAGAGTTGATCCCTTGACTCTCTCACACATCCACACGCATACTATAAATGCACACTCTCCCAAATGATGGAGCATGGGTACAGTCTTTATATGTCAACACTGCAGTTTCCCTAGGCAGCTGCTTAGAGGTCTGGAACAGTCAATGTTTACATGTTTAGGTTTCCATTGTTACTAGTTAAATTGGTCCCAACAGATCATGTTTTACATTCTAGTGCACCCACTGCTCCTTGTTGCTTTTTTATGTGTATGGTATTACTTCAGTTTTTGCCATTGTTACCAAGGAGACAAACTTGGCTATTGTTTCATGTGTTTAAAACCCTCCCAAACCCTCAATACACCTAAGACACTCTTACTGTCCCTCTACACTCCTGGGCCCCATTTCCCAATAACGATTGATCTTAGCGGTTAAGAGCGTTTTCTACGAGAGATTTTACGAACGTATTTTTTACGTGCGTTTCCCAAAACTGCACTTAACATGAATGATCGAGGATGCGCTTTAAGTGCTACTTAAGAGAGACATTGTCCACAAACATGAAGTGCTGAAATGTGACCGTATAGTGCTGCTCGTCATTGTAACGTCATTAGTATATTTGTTGCGTAACTTTAAAAACGTTTATAATTTACCTTGCTGGAAATATTTAAAAATATTTCCTTAAATGTACAAGTTAATTCACCGCATAATTGCATTTTGTTTTGCAATCGTTTTGTGCAGAACGGTATATTTCTTTTACACAATCACTACTTCATTCATCATGTGCATTTTAATATTTCGTTTTCAAAATTTCTCTGTGGGTCGAGATTAAAGCTTCCAGGATCAGTGAAGACAGCGGAGACCCTGTGTATGGTCCTGCTAATGACAAGCATTCATTTAATATAACAAGGTTCACCGTGTTATTGCGGAGCGCAAAATAAAGAGACGCGTGGAAGCTGCGCTTTAGGGACATTCATCAATCAAAGGGAGGACTGTTACAGCAATGCTACACAACATGTGCAGTATTACACAACGCATGGTGCGGGCAAGAGCGCCCTTAAGTGTCGGAGAGGAAGAAGAGACGAGGATGAGGAGCCAATATACTGTACGGACGATTTTCATGCACAGCATCAAGTTGACTTTTTTTCCTTCTCTCTCTGATTGTAATTTTTACAGTTCTCTGCAACAATCATCCAACCACTTTGTTGTTACCAACTAGTCCACAAATAACTTTATTTTTTTTTACTTATTCATTGATCTGTTCATCCAGTATTGACTAACCATTTTCTGCATTTGTGATTGTTATTTTTATTATTATTATTATTACTATCCTTGTCGGTTAAATATAATAATAAAATAGAACGTTTGTATACTGATATTAAATGGGAATGAAGTGTAGCTATAGGTATTTAAAATGTATAAAGTGTAATTTTACGATTGTCCTGCAGGTGTCTGCATGAGTCTGTGTCCTTACGATGTTCTTAGCGGTGTACAATTACTCCAGAGCACTAGTTAATCTACAAGTATTTTCAAGTACTACTTAAGTTACGATGCTTTTGGGAAACGGGCCGCAAAACTAAGATGAATCGTAATATGGATTCTACGATCTATTTAGGATTACGATGCTTTTGGGAAATGAGGCCCTGGTTAACACAAGGCAAGAAAGGACAAAAAAACAAAACAAACAAACAACAACAAAAAACAACAAAAACATGCTTATTAAATAAATAAAATTAATAATGCATGGAGAAGAGAACATTGAGAACATAACAGTTACTGCAGATTGCAGTGAGGTAATTCATAAGCATGAATGACCAGTTTATGTAGATTGATCACTGTGACATTAGACATGTCAGCCAAGCCTTGCAAGCTGTTGAACAACTTGGCTTTGTCCTTCCATTCTGAGCACCAAGGATGTAATAGCCAGATCTGGACAGAGAGCCAGGAAGGGTGTTTGAATATTCATTAAACTGGTCATTAGAGAGCTGGATTGGCTTCTAACGAACCAATCAGATCTAATGAATTTGATGTGCAAAGCCTCAGTCATTAAGAAGGCCCCACACCATGAGGGAGGAGACTTGAAGCAGCAGAGATTATCTGAATGCTGAATGAAAAAAAACTGAGTGAAAGCAGGATGTTAAATTGCAGGAGACTGTGTTGTCTTTTGAGTATAAATTAACACTTTAACATGCTCACAGCCTGAAACATACAACAAAAAATTGTACATTAATGAATGAGAAAATCAAACATTGGAAAATCTGTTGTTTTACCCAACATGTGAATTCATTTAAGAAATGTGCTTGTTTAAGGCAGATGTTTTTGAACTTTTTATTGCCAAAGACCACCAAATAATGATCCCCTTGCAAGGGACACATTTATACTGAGAGTGAAAAATAGTAAGCATGGCAATGATGATATTATAAAGAAACTGCTTTTAATTTAGCATTTTATAAATAATTAAAATTTCTGGAAAATATTTACTTTGAATTCAGTCAACAAGGTAACTTGTTTCTATCCAATATAATAGCAATATTAGAGGTATAAACATTTTCAATTTTGATTTATCTGTATAGCTTTTTTCAGAATAAATATCATTCCACATCAGCTTAAAGTGAATAGCACCATACAAACAGTGTGTAAGGGACCGTGGTGAGGAAAAACTCAGTAGAAAGATACAACTCAAATACTAGACTATTCTTGGACGTATGTATGCTACAATGCAATGCCTCATTATACAATAGAATGCATGCCTCATCCGTGACAGTGACGAGTCTGCATACAGACGGGAGGTTGAACAACTGGCTGTCTGGTGCGGTCACAACAACCTTGAGCTGAACACGCTCAAAACAGTGGAGATGATAGTGGACTTCAGGAGAAATCCCCACCCCAAACATACAGGTAGAATCACTCTGGACCCCACACACCCTGCCCACTCCCTTTTTGAACTGTTGCCCTCTGGCCGGCACAACAGAGCACTCAGCGCAAGGACAACCAAGCACAAAAACAGTTTTTACCCTCAGGCCATTTACCACATTTACCTTCAGGACTCCCATAGTGCAATAATGTTTAAATATGTCATGTACATACAGTATGTAAATTCACTCATGTTTAATTCAGTAACTGCACATACCCCTACCTTGCACATATATTACCACTTGCACTTGCACATACGCCATTCTGTTATATGTCCTACTTTTTTGTATGTCTATTTATACTCTTACCTTGTTTTTTATTCTGTGTCTCAATGTAATGTTCTGTGTGCAAATTCCTTGTGTATGTGAGCACACTTTGCAGTAAAGCTCATTCTGATCCTGATTCTGAGATTAGAAATTAGAAATAAAATTAAAACAATTCACAAAACTGTATGAAGTTAAAATTTTTTATTCCTACTTTTATTTGTTCTTTTCTCAATTTTTTTTCCTCCAGAATCCCCTAGCGCCACAGACTTCAGTTTTAAAAGCCCTGATATATATATATATATATATATACACATCATGATGGCGCCACAGATGGCTGCCTCAGTGTGGAGCGCTCCTATTGTTTTGTTGTTTTTGTTTGTTTGTCCTGTTTAGTAATCTTTTTTCCAGTCAGTTTTACCAGAGATGAACTTCTGAACATTCGACAGCATATACCAGTCAATCTTTTCCCGGATTTTGAATATTCAGACGTTTTGCTGGACAATTTAGTTGGAGGTGCGGCTGTGTTGTTTGGGAGACGCAGGCAAGGGAGATGAGCAGGCGCGCTGGTCAAGCTCCGTCGGCGCGGATTTCGAACAGTGCTGCCGAGCATTCATCTTGCGAATCTCTGCTCTCTCCCAAACAAAATGGATGAACTACATCTCCTCACCAGCACAAACAAGGACTTTTCAACCTCTGCTGACTTGTGCTTCACAGAAACCTGGCTGAGTGAAGCCATTCCGGACAGCGCATTACATCTGCTGGGCTTTCAACTGTTCAAAGCGGATCGCATCGCGGAGTTAACAGGGAAAACGAGAGGCGGTGGAACATGCTTTTACATCAGTGAAAGTTGGTGAACAGATGTAACAACATTAAAGAAGATCTGCTGTCCTAATTTGGAAGCGCTCTTTATTAACTGTAAGCCTTTCTACTCGCCGTGGGAGTTTTCCTCGTTTATTCTGCTGAGTGTGTATATCGCGCCAAACGCGTGTTTGAATGCCGCGCTGCAACAGCTGGCTGATCAAGTCACAGACATGGAACAACAATACCCGGACTCAGTTATTATTATTCTTGGGGATTTTAACAAAGCAAACCTCACACGTGAACTGCCCAAATACAAACAGCACATTACATGCCCAACCAGAGACAGAAATGTACTGGATCACTGCTACACAATAATAAAGGATGAATATCGCTCTGTCCCTAGAGCAGCTTTGGGACTATCTGATCACTGTCTGGTTCATCTTCTTCCAACCTACAGACATAAATTAAAATCTGATAAGCCTGTAGTAAGGACTGTAAAGAGATGGACCAACAAAGCAGAGCTGGAACTACAAGCCTGCTTTGACTGCACTGATTGGAGTGTTTTTGAAGCTGGAGACACCAATCTGGATGAGCTCACAGATACTGTAATATCATATATCAGTTTCTGTGAGGATATGTGCATTCCTAATAGGACTTATTTAACATTTAACAACAACAAACCATGGTTTACAGCAGAATTCAGGCAGCTTCGTCAGGCCAAAGAGGATGCTTACAGGGGTGGGCATAAAGTCTTGTACAATCAGGCCAGGAACACACTGAATAAGGAAATCAGAGTGGCTAAAAGAAGATACTCTGAGAAGCTGAAAAACAAGTTTTCAGCTAACGACCCTGCATCAGTGTGGAATGGCATGAAACAACTTATATGACTCCTACCCCCAACCCTGTGGTGGACCAACTACTGGCTGATGACCTGAATGTGTTCTACTGTAGATTTGAAAGGCCCAATCTCACACTTAAGATCTGTGAAGATGATGTGTGCCGTGTCTTTCGAAAACAATGGATAAGGAAAGTACAGGACCCAGATGGCATTTCACCTGCATGTTTTAGATCCTGTGCTAACCAGCTGGCCCCCATCTTCACACAGATCTTCAATAGATCACTGGAGCAGTGTGAAGTCCCATGCTGCTTCAAACGTTCCACTATCATCCCCATCCCAAAGAAACCAAAAATCATAGGACTTAATGACTACAGACCCATCGCCCTGATGTCTGTGGTCATGAAGTCATTTGAGAGACTGGTGTTGGCCCACCTGAAGGACATCACTGGACCCTTTCTAGATCCCCTTCAATTTGCTTATCGAGCAAACAGGTCTGTGAATGATGCAGTCAACATGGGATTGCATCATATCCTGCAACATCTGGACAGACCAGGGACATATGCAAGGATCCTTTTTGTGGACTTCAGTTCGGCTTTCAACACCATCATCCCAGCTATTCTCTGGACTAAATTACACCAACTCTCTGTTCCCACGTCTATCTGTCAGTGGATTACGAGCTTTCTGACAGACAGGCAGCAGCTTATGAGACAGGGGAAATTCACTTCCAGCACCTGTACAATCACTGGTGCCCCCAAGGGATGTGTGCTCTTCCCACTACTCTTCTCCCTCTACACCAACGACTGCATCGCCAAGGACCCCTCTGTCAAGCTCCTGAAGTTTGCAGACAACACCACTGTCATCGGCCTCATCCGAGATGACGATGAGTCTGCATACAGAAGGGAGGTTAAACAGCTGGCTGTCTGGTGCAGTCAAAACAACCTTGAGCTGAACACGGTCAAAACGGTGGAGATGATTGTGGACTTTAAGAGGAACCCCCCAACACTGTCCCCCCTCACCATTCAAAACAGCACTGTGGCAGCAGTGGAGTCATTCAGGTTCCTGGGCACTACCATCTCACAGGACCTGAAGTGGGAGACCCACATTGACTCCATTGCGAAAAAGACCCAGCAGTGGTTGTACTTCCTTCACCAGCTGAGGAAGTTCAACCTGCCACAGGCGCTGCTGATACAGTTCTACTCAGCAGTCATTGAGTTTGTCCTCTGCACTTCTATAACTGTCTGGTTTGGTTCAGCTACGAAATTGGATATCAGAAGACTACAAAGGACAGTTCAGAATGCTGAGAGGATTATTGGTTGCCCCCTGCCCACTCTTCAAGAACTATACACTTCCAGAGTGAGGAAAAAGGTTAGAAAAATCACTCTGGACCCCACTCACCCTGCCCACTACCTTTTTGATCTGTTGCCTTCTGGCCTACACTTCAGAGCTCTGAGCACCAGAACCGTCAGGCACAGTAACATATATTTCCCCCATGCTATCCATCTCATGAACAGTTAAAACTGCCCCTTTGAGCAATAATTAATGTGCAATACACAGCTTAGTCTTTTTATATTATCTAACACATCCTACCTGTTCTGCCAGTACATTCTCTTGCACTGTATATAACCGATTTGTATTTAGATTTGCACTACATATGTGTATGTGTGTGTGTGTATGTATGTATGTGTGTATATATATTCATATATATGTATATGTGTATATATATATGTAAATATATGTATGTGTGTATGTATGTGTGTGTATATGTACATATATGTATGTGTATTCTATATATACTTTTTTCTTTTCAATATTTATCTATTTTTTATTCAATTTTAATTATTTTTTTAAAAGTCTTGTTGCTGTTTTTGTATTGTTGTGTACTGGAAGCTCCTGTCACCAAGACAAATTCCTTGTATGTGTAAGCATATTTGGCAATAAAGCTCATTCTGATTCATTCTGTTTCTGATTCTGATAACATGTAATGACACTAATTGATAGCAAAATGCACATCTCTCCTTTAAATCTGAAGAGGATGGGGTACAATGTAATGGATGAAAAATAAACAAAGTATGAAAAGAAAGCTCTTAAGTCTTCATTTTAGCTCTTACTCTTGTTTGGTGTATTTCTGGACATACCAATCTCTGCAGACAAGAACACTGTTAAATTTGACCAGTGATGCAACACTGGTACTCTTCACTCAGAACTGGTCTTGTATGCAGCCAAAAGGGGAGAGCGAAATCCAAAGAAGTGAGAGGAAGAGAAATAGATCTGTAGATTTCAGTCACTAGACACTTCATTGATTGAGTCTGTCTTTCTCTCCCTCATACATACATTCACAGAAGGAACACATGGTGCGTCTACCACATCAGATAAATCCCTCTTCTCACTATCCCATCTCTCGGTTGCCCTTATTTACACTTTATGAACACTCAGACAGACAACAAAGAAACCTATTCCATGCTTTGAAGTACAACCCATTCATATTGGTCCCCGCAGTAGTAAAGGTAGATCTTGCCCTTACAAAAAAAAACACGATAGTCAAGAAGTAACATAACTCTCTGTCTCTCTCTTTCTCTGGGTGAATACAGTAGAGTACAGTGTGGTGCTATCACAGTTTCTGTGGATGAGATAAAAGAGAAAGGGGGCATGCTGTGCCTAGCATACTTTCAATGATATGATTGCATTTGACAAGACTAAATGTGAGCAGGTATCATTGATACTCAAAGGTTGCATGGGCGACACCATGGGTGTGTTCTTCAAAATGCCCCCCCCCCCCCATACTTGGACGTGGCAAGTATGACAAGTATGTCAAACTAGCGCAGACTCAAAACTATGGGTCATGGCTTAGGGTTGTGTTGAAAGATGGGTCTTCATGACCTTCATCATCAACAACACATAGATATTATAGAAGATACACGTAGTTCTGAATGATTCGGCTCAATTGGATCTTCAACTCAAGTCTGCATGACCACAGCCTTACTGTACATCTACTGCAAATTGATAATTCAGATAATTCCACTCAAGAATATTCTTTGTAGACTAATTAAAACAGTAACAATTTGCCAAACTGGTCTCATTGAATCATAGTTAAAATACTTACATTTTTGCAAAATTATTTTTACGTGGCTCGTTGTACGTATTAAATCAGTTTCCTGTTGAAGTGCACACAACATATTTGTACATTGAATAAGCCTGTAAGAATGCCAGTAAAGGTGTTCACATGCAGAGTGAAATTGGGGCAATGGGCAAAAATCTAAATGTGCCCATTTGTTTTTGCTTAAACGGTTTATGACCTACCTTAACCCGATAAAGGAAAATCACAAACATGACTTATTAAGAAGGGCTGCCAATTTAATGTTAATTTAGTGTAATTAATTATATAAAAAATAACCTGTTAAAAAAACCTTACGCAATTAATCTTGGCCACTGACGTGCACGTAAATTCTGTAATAAAAAGACAGAGTTTCCCAACATACGAGCACTTCAAGCTAGAAGTAGATCAGTTTTCACGAGCCGCTGAATACCAGTGAAATGCTTCAAACACGTAATGTCATGTAATTAATTTGACTAAAAATTTTAAACGATTGACAGCACTATTATCAAGCATAGTCTCTGTAAGATTGTGCATGTAAATGGGCTCACTGACACAATTCAATGATTAAAATACTCTAGAAATTACATTATGATTTTCTGCATGACCACTGCCCTACTGCAAATTAGTAATTTAGATAATCCAGTTCAAGAACATCCTCTATAGACTAATAATAAAAAAATAAAAAAAATAAAAAAATAAAAACATTGACACAATCAAAACAGATCAAAATGCCTTAGAATTTAGTTTATGATTTAAATAATTTCAGTTTATCAGATTCAAATGTGTCTATGCCTACCAACAACAGCCCTAGAGATCTAAGATCATCACAGTAGTTTTTCTTCATGTTGAAGAAAATATCACATATCCACTACTTATAAACCCTTTACAATCCCTTTCATTGCATGAATCCATCTCATTGCATCTGTTTTTAGCTCTATTACTAGAACCAGTCTCATCCACTCTTTTCCTATCATGAATGAGCATGCCCGGGGGGGTTGTGGGAATTGTATTCCAGGTGGAGAAGAGGCTCGAAAGTGGTCAGCAGCAGGTGCTCACTTAATTAGACTAGTGACTGGATAATTACTAACACCTGTGTGTTTATTGGAGAGCTGTTTCACTGCCTCGGAAACAGGTAGAGGATTCAACTAAAGGGACAGTTGCTCCCAAGGGGGTTGGAGTGGAAACTGTGCCAAAAGAAAAATTCAGTCCAGTAGCTCTAAAATCATGGTAGTAAACCAAGATAGCACCCAGCTGTGTGTCACAAAGAGAATCAAGCATTCCATAACAGTATATCCGGAGCAAAAAACAACAGGATACTTTCACAGAGGGTTGCATAAGATCAGGAAGTCTGATCAGCATAATGCTTGGATATAAACTCAGCAAAAAAGAAACATCCCTTTTTCAGGACACTGTATTTTAAAGATAATTTTGTAAAAATCCAAATAACTTTACAGATCTTTATTGTAAAGGGTTTAAACAATGTTTTCCATGCTTGTTCAGTGAACCATAAACAATTAATGAACATGCACCTGTGGAACGGTCATTAAGACACTAACAGCTTACAGACGGTAGGCAATTAAGGTCACAGTTATAAAAACTTAGGACACTAAAGAGCATCGTTACTGTACTTCAGTAAAGTTTTTCAATATTTGTACTTGAGTATAAATATTTCTTTGGACTTTTACTTTTACTTCTCTACATTTTGAAGAGAAAATTGATACTTTTTACTCCAATACATTTCTCCAGACCCTTTTGTTACTTTTGCGACATGGTAACACACAAAAAATAAAACAGCTGAAGTGCAAAAATGCGTGCAGATCGGTGATTGTGATGTATGATTCGTTGAAAGAATCATTTGATTCTAATCTTTTAAATTTGATTCTTTTGAACTGAACAAAAAGATTCAAAAAGCGGTCTGAATGATTCGTTTTGCGAATCATGAATCTGAATCAAAATCACAAGCAAGCAAGTGCCAGATTACGTGTTCCGTCGTCTGTCTCTACTGGGGAAGACAAGAAATTGCTCATGTAAGTTTAAATTTGTTTTTTGACCAATTCATTTGATAAGTTTAGGCTTAAACGTTATGAAAGCTGTGAAATAATGAAGTTATGTGCGATCAGTCTCCCGCCTTTCCAGGAAACCTGTTCATATAAAAGTCAATCACATGCGTTTACATTTTACATTTTACCAAGGTATGAAGTGCATGAATAATTACCAGCACTCTTATCACAATATTTTCTTTTTTTTATATTTGGATTTGGATTTGGATATTTGAAGATGGATGAATGGTCTTTGCCTAAGCAAAACTAGTTTGCTTGTGGTTGCTAAAGTGTTATATTTGCTTTGTAGCATATTTATGCTACAGTATGTGCTTACTAGGGTTTTCTGGATGGTTGCTAGGGCATGCTATGCAGTTGTCAAGGTGATCTGCTGTGTGTTTTAGCACATTGCCAGGTTGTGGTTGCCAGGTTGTTACTATGCTGTTGCTAAGGTTTTTCTTTCTGTGTTTCTAGCACATTGCTCTGCAGTTGCCAGGGTGTTTTTGGTGGTTGCTGGGTGGTTACTTATTGGCCCAAATGAAAAGAGCCCACCCCCACAAGTCTCTGTTTGGTCACTAATATGACTCAACTCTCTCCTTCAGTGTTCCAGTTTTTATGGACTGTGGTGTTCATTAACAAGTTTCACACCCTCATTCGATCCTAGATCAGAATCAGAAACAGAATGAGCTTTATTGCCAAGTATGCTTACACATACAAGGAATTTATCTTGGTGACAGGAGCTTCCAGTACACAACAATACAACACAGCAACAAGACTTTTAAAAAATATTTAAAAATTGAATAAAAAATAAATAACATTGAAAATAAAATAAAGTATATATAGAATACACAATAGACAAATATATATATATATATACACACACACACACATACATATATGTACAGTATATATACATACATACATATACACACACACACACACACACACACACATACATACATACATACATACACAAATACACATACGTAGTGCAGATCTAAAAACAAATCGGTTATATACAGTGCAAGGGAATGTAATGGCAGAAGAGGTTAGATGTGTTGGATAATATAAAAAGACTAAGCTGTGTATTGTACATTAATTATTGCTCAATGGGGCAGTTTTAACTGTTCATAAGATGGATAGCCTGAGGGAAAAAATTGTTCCTGTGCTTGATGGTTCTGGTGCTCAGAGCTCTGAAGCATCGGCCAGAAGGCAACAGTTGAAAAAGTTAGTGGGCAGGGTGAGTGGGGTCCAGAGTGATTTTTCCAGCCTTTTTCCTCACTCTGGAAGTGTATAGTTCTTGAACGGAGGGCAGGGGGCAACCAATAATCCTCTCAGCATTCAGGTCTTGTGAGATGGTAGTGCCCAGGAACCTGAATGACTCCACTGCTGCCACAGTGCTGTTTAGAATGGTGAGGGGGGACAGTGTTGGGGGTTCCTCCTAAAGTCCACAATCATCTCCACCGTTTTGAGCGTGTTCAGCTCAAGGTTGTATTGATTGCACCAGACAGCCAGCTGTTCAACCTTCCTTCTGTATGCAGACTCATTGTCATCTCGGAAGAGGCCGATGACAGTGGTGTCATCTGCAAACTTCAGGAGCTTGACAGAGGGGTCCTTGGTGATGCAGTCATTGGTGTAGAGGGAGAAGAGTAGTGGGGAGAGCACACATCCCTGGGGGGCACCAGTGCTGATTGTACAGGTGCTGGAAGTGAATTTCCCCTGTCTCACAAGCTGCTGCTGCCCGTGAGAAAGCTGGTAATCCACTGACAGATAGATGTGGGAACAGAGAGTTGGTGTAATTTAGTCCAGAGAATAGCTGGGATGATGGTGTTGAAAGCCAAACTGAAGTCCACAAAAAGGACCCTTGCATATGTCCCTGGTCTGTCCAGATGTTACAGGATATAATGCAATCCCATGTTGACTGCATCATCCACAGACCTGTTTGCTCGATAAGCAAATTGAAGAGGATCTAGAAAGGGTCCAGTGATGTCCTTCAGGTGGGCCAACACCAGTCTCTCAAACGACTTCATGACCACAGACCATTAATAGTCATTAAGTCCTGTGATTTTTGGTTTCTTTGGGACAGGAATGATGATTGAGTGTTTGAAGCAGCAGGGAACTTCACACTGCTCCAGTGATCTATTGAAAATCAGCATGAAGATGGGGGCCAGCTGGTTAGCACAGGATTTAAGACATGCAGGTGAAACGCCTTGTGCTTTCCTTATCTTTTGTTTTCTAAAGACATGGCACACATCATCTTCACAGAAGTTAAGTGCAGGTTGAGTAGCAGGAGGGGGGAGGAGGGGGGTTTGCTTTGTTAAAATCCCCAAGAATAATAATAACTGAGTCTGGGTATTGTTGTTCTGTGTCTGTAATCTGATTTGCCAGCTGTTGCAGCGCGGCATTCAAACACGCGTTTGGCACGATGTAAACACACCAGAATAAACAAGGAAAACTCCTGTGGCAAGTAGAAAGGCTTACAGTTAATAAGAGTGCTTCCAAATTAGGACAGTACATCTTCTTTAATGTTGTTACATCTGTACACCAACATTCATTGATGTAAAAGCATGTTCCACCACCTCTCGTTTTCAACGTTAACTCCGCAATGTGATCCGCTCTGAACAGCTGGAAACCCAGCAGGTGTAACGCGCTGTCTGGAATGACTTCACTCAGCCATGTTTCTGTGAAGCACAAGGCAGCAGAGGTTGAAAAGTCCTTGTTTGTGCAAGTGAGGAGATGTAGTTTATTCGTTTTTTTAGGAAGAGAGCGGAGATTCACTAGATGAATACTCGACAGCACTGTTCGAAAACCATGTCGACGGAGCTTGACCGGCATGCCTGCTCATCTCCCTCGCCTGCGTCTCTTGAACAACACAGCTGTGCCTCCAACTAAAATGTCCAGCAAAACATCTGAATATTAAAAAAACGGGAAAAGATTGTCTGGTATATGCTGTCAAATGTTCAACAGTTCGTCTATGGTAAAACTGACTGGAAAAAGATTACTAAACACAGGACAAACAAACAAAAACAACAAAACAATAGGAGTGCTCCACACTGAGGCGGCCATCCGCAGCGCCAACATAATGATAAGCTGGATGTGTATGACTTTCATTTTTTTCTGCAGAACACACACAAAAAAAGATTTTCAGAAGAATATTGCTGTTATGTAGGTCAATTCAATGTAAGTGAATAGTCGCCAGACCTTTAAAGCTCCAAAAAGCACATAAATGCAGCATGAGAGTAATCCATAAGACTCCAGTGGTTTCATCAATGTCTTCTTTTGGGTGAGAATAGACCAAAATATAACTCCTTTTTTGACTATAAATCTTGACATTAGCAGTCTCCTTGGCGATCAGGATTTCAAGCTCGATTACACTTCTTATAGTGCCACCTAGGGCTCTGCGCATGCGTCAAGCACTAGAAAGTGAAATCGAGCTTGAAATCATGATCGTGCCTAGAGATTGCAATGGTAAGATATACAGTGTAAATTAATTATAATTTGGTTTGTTCTCACCCAAAACCAACTGAATTGCTTCAGAGGAGATGGATTTAACCACTGTAGTAGTATGGATAACTTTATGCTCCCTTTAATGTGCTTTTTGTAGCTTGAAATGTCTGGCCACCATTCATTTGCATTGAATTGGTCTATAGAGCTGAAATATTCTTCTAAAATATTTGGTTGTGTTCTGCAGAAGAAAGAAAGTCAAACACATCTGTGAAGGCATGAGGGTGAGTAAATGATGAGCACCACCAATCAAATAAGTTGCCATGGGTTTAATGAACTGTTCCGTAATTTATGCAATTTACCTGTACTTTTGATACTTAAGTAAATTTAAAATCAGTTACTTTAATACTTTGACATAAGTCGTTTTATCCTGAGCTACTTTAACTTTTACTTGAGTCAATTTCCATGAGGGTATCTTTACTTTTACTCACGTATGACAAATGGATACTTTATACAACACTGCTAAAGAGACCTTTCTACTGACTCTGAAAAACACCAAAAGAAAGATGCCCAGGGTCCCTGCTCATCTGCGTGAACGTGCCTTAGGCATGCTGCATGGAAGCATGAGGACTGCAGATGTGGCCAGGGCAATACATTGCAATGTCCGTACTGTGAGATGACTAAGACAGCGCTACAGGGAGACAGGAAGGACAGCTGATCATCCTTGCAGTGGATGTACATGTAACAACACCTGCACAGGATCGGTACATCCGAATATCACACCTGCGGGACAGGTACAGGATGGCAACAACAACTGCCAGAGTTACACCAGGAACACACAATCCCTCCATCAGTGCTCAGACTGTCCGCAATAGGCTGAGAGAGGCTAGACTGAGGGCTTGTAGGCCTGTTGTAAGGCAGGTTCTTACCAGATATCACTGGCAACAATGTTGCTTATGGGCACAAACCCACCTCCGCTGGACCAGACAGGACTGGCAAAAAATTCTCCACTGACGAGTCATGGTTTTGTCTCACCAGGGGTGATTGTCGGACTCGTGTTCATTCTTGAAGGAATGAGTGTTACACCGAGGCCTGTACTCTGGAGCGGGATCCATTTGGAGGTGGAGGATCCGTCATGGTCTGGGGCAGTGTGTAACAGCATCATCGGACTGAGCTTGTTGTCATTGCCTGCAATCTCAATGCTGTGCGTTACAGGGAAGACATCCTCTTCCCTCATGTGGTACCCTTCCTGCAGGCTCATCCTGACATGACCCTCCAGCATGACAATGCCACCAGCCATACTGCTCGTTCTGTGCGTGATTTCCTGCAAGACAGGAATGTCAGTGTTCTGCCATGGCCAGCAAAGAGCCCGGATCTCAATCCCAATGAGCACGTCTGGGACCTGTTGGATCGGAGGGTGAGGGCTAGGACCATTCCCCCCAGAAATGTCCGGGAACTTGCAAGTGCCTTGGTAGAAGAGTGGGGTAACATCTCAGAGCAAGAACTGGCAAATCTGGTGCAGTCCATGAGGAGGAGATGCACTGCAGTACTTAATGCAGCTGGTAGCCACACCAGATACTGACTGTTACTTTTGATTTAAATTCTGTCACTTTTTTTCCATCTACAATGAAAGTGAATGGTGACTGAGACTAAGGCTATGTTCAGACTGTCAGTCTAAATCTTACAGTCCGAACATAGTCTAACATTCTGCCTAACATCTCCTTTCGACTTTCACGGGAGAAAAAAAAATATAAAGGCTTGGAACAATGAGGGTGAGTAAATGATGCCAGAATTGTCATTGTTGTGTGAACTATCATATTAAGTAAAAATGCAGAGTGCAGATAGCAATATATTTAGTGCATAACATTTCATTAGCAATATATTTAAATTGAGCACTTAAGTGTGGCCCAATAAGAGAATTCGATATAGTGCCTAACCAAAGAGCATAAATTATCAATACTCCTCCACACAGTTGTGCATTAAGACAACAATCTTCAATTATGAAATGCCTTAAAAACCAAATCCATAATGGGAAAAATAAACCACAAAGGTGATTTGTCAGGTTTGTAAGATTTGTAAGGAGAACTTTTTTCCTTATCCACAGCAAATAAAAGTACAAACACTTTACTGTTTGTGAAAAGTCTGAAAATTGTGTCTTTTTTTATTTGTTTAAGATGTAGACAACTGTCTCCAATGGCAAAGCCCCAGAGAGGTATTGCGGGAACTCCCAACATACAAATCTTTACATTATTGAGCAGGTGGTAATCCTGTTATTCACTTCAAGACCTCAGTACTACAAATACACTGATAAACTTTTTGAAGAGCTGAGAAAGATATAATCTCCATGGTCATGATAACACAATCCATTATGTATGCTTTTAGGGACTGAGGCTACATTGAGCTACAGGGAATAATGGGAAGGCAAAAAAAAAAAAAAAAAAAACAGAGTGTCAAACCAGTTTTTCCCAACCCTGTTTCTGAAGGCCCCACAGAACTCCAAACTTTTTATGTATCTCTAATATTGTATACCTGATTCAACTCATTGTTTTATTAGTAGATGGCTTCAAGACTTGTTTGGTGTGTCAGATGAGGGAGACAATACAAAATGTGTACTGTTGAGGGAACATTCAGGAACAGGGTTAGAAAACACTGCTGTAGAAGCATAAGACCTTTGAAACGAGCTTAATTTTATGTACCTGCTCTATGTGCTTCTCAAATCTGCCTATGAACTGCCTGGAGGCAACATCTTGGTAACCACTGGGTGTAACAACCTAAAACTATAAAATCACTTGAATTGCATGTACTGTAATTTGAAATCAGTATATGCAAACCATGTTTATATTCTATTAGAATCTGAATAAACAGTAAAAGCTGAAGCCCCTGGCATCTTTTCTGATCAAATAATTATTTTCACCACAGCGCAGCCAGTATTTTCACTCTGTGGAAAAATGCGAAATGTTATTTTAACATGCCAATCGCTCATTCATGTAAAATTTTGCTCCATTACCTGTAACAAGGACTTCCAATGTTTATTCAGTTCGTTAGTTATATAAGGAGAAGTTTGCATGTTGAAGGATGCTGAGTAGATGACAGGGAAGATGGGTAGCAGTTGAATATAATTTTCCATGGGAGGACTCAACACAACAAACCACTTGATCTGCTCAAATCTGAAATTATGCTGTTAATGGAAATACAAGGCAAAGATTTTTTGGAAAACAGGGAAAATGGTTGTTTAAAAAGGTTTCCTGTTTAACAGAATAACAATTAAAATGGCCCATATGGTATACTATAACAGTTAAGGGGCTTTCACATAACTTGGTTCAGGGCATCAACGCACCGCTAAATGCCAGCATCACATGGCACTCCACATGCGAAGCTTTGCAGATAGCGACACAGACAGGCAAATTGACATGTTTGATTAGCAAGAATGTAGAAGGTGTGCACAGAATTGAAAATAATTATTTGGGCTTAAAAATAAACAAATAATTAAAAAAAAATTCTGGCAAATGCTCTGATACATTCTGATACATGTTTCCATCATTCCAGACAGGCTGTCAGTCTAGGTGTTATTTAACGGCACAACGCTTAATCCAGCCATGGCTTTGTTTGGAGGAAAATAGACAAAATACCTGGCCATATTATTTTGAAAATGCTTGTTAATTGATATGAACTTGTTTAAAGAACTGCTAAAGCGTTGAGCTTATGGCCAATAATAATTTATGTGCTGATAGCTAGAACAACAACACTCGGTAATCGTGTGATATTGCTTAAGCACAATAACACTCCCAGAGCATTAAGGTGTTTAAAGTAAAAATTATGATGACTGGAAAGAACTCAATCTCTGCTATTTGACAGGAAACACACATTCAATAAAGAGGATACTAAGGTAGTCATTGAAAGAAAAGAAACATCGCCTGCTTTAAGTAGGGGGCATTAATACAATGTACAATGAGCAGTGCCAACAAGTAGTGAAAGACACAAAAAGACCTCATCATCAATGCTGAATGGAAAATACTGGTAAAAGACTGCAAAGTCTCCCTGAGGAATGGCATATCTTTGTTGGCCATTTTCAATTCATACTTTATTTAGATCCCAATAGGGAGAATCACAATGTTGGCATGACAAGAGTCCCATGCAAAAAAATTGCAGGAATCTCATTTCATGTTGTGTCTCACTTTTGTTTCCACCATAGAATCAGAATGTATTGATCAGACAGAATCAGATTTCCCCTGACAACTGAAACAGCTGATCGATTTCCTTTCCGAACTCCGTGATGCACCAGAGACGCCAATAGACTTGAGGTGGCCGATGCTCATACATACTGCTTCACAAGTGACTGCTGCTGCAGAATGACAGATTGACCAAAACAGTGGTGGACAATGCTTCAAGGGTGGTCAATCATGGTGATTAGTCTCCCGTGGTGGAAAGCAGAGCTGGTCTTTTTTGTTGAAACCCTGAGAGTCCATCAGATCGGCAAGACAAAGCACTGCGTCTATGATAGAAATGCTTTAATACAGCGTGTGGTTACGGAAGTATGTGCCACAAGTAATGGCTGCCCTTTTGAAATGCAACACTAACATTTTTCTAAGCAATACTATGCGAGCAGACTGGTCGGTATTTCTGAGGCTCACTTTTCTGTCTTTCAGGCAGTGTTGCCAGATCTTGCAGAGAAACAAGCAACCTGGTCTGAGAAAACAAACCCAAAATAATCAGCTTGCCTCAAAGAGTGAAAATCAGCGACCCCAGATTTTGTCTATTTCGGGGAGATAATTGCTTAATTTCATTGATCACTATAGAAAACAATTATATTATTTCATAAAACCCAGTTTAAACTATGCTAAATTAAAACCTGCTGCAAAGAAATGTCTTTTCAATAACTAGGCTATATCATATTACAAAATGTAACTTCACATAAAGCTGGCTATTGTACACACACACACACACACACACACACACACACACACACACAGGCAAAAGCATGCATTTAAGCATTGTTGTGGAGGGGCTGGGAAAGGCAAAAATCCTTTGGAAGAAAGGATAAGCAAACTATGGTGATTAAAAATTAATTTACAACACCTTAGTTCTGCAAATCTGGCAACACTGATTTCCTAAGCAACTGCATTAGAGCTTGTGGACACTGGGTGGATATTGCTTACCAACACAATGATCATCAGCTTAAATATAAATAGATTTGATATTTAGAGGTCAATTATTTTATAACCAGTTTTGACCAAACATAATTTCAATGGTTTATATGATGAAAATCATGATTAATGAGGCCATTCAGCTTGTGGGGCTCACATTTGCTAGTACTTCACTATTAGCCCCAGTGTAACATCAATATGTTAAAAGCCCCACGCAAAGCAGATGGTGTGGATTATTTTTCTGGCAACCCCACTGTAACAGGTAAACAATGGGCAAGGAGGAGGCGGGAACTGGCTGAAGAGTAAACGTAATGTCAAACTTAACTTAAAACAAACATAAACACAGACACACATGCAAGCTCTCTCTATAAATGACGCCTCTGGCCCCTCTTAATCAGCTGATACAGCGCTGGCCACGCTCTCCTCCTCGTCACACCCACAAATCTTAATTGACTACTACACCATCCCAATGAAAGGCAGCCTGTGTTTGGTTAACATCGTCCCCTTCAGAAATGAATCATGGCTCTTTGATATCAGTGCCTTTATCATTGCCACATTAAGCAGAAATTAATATTTGCACTGATTTTATAATGATCATCCCACTTAACATCTTGACCCAAATAATTTCTTAAAAAGCTTTGTATCAGAAGTGAACATTTTCATGGTCATAATGGGCAGACTTCACCTGAACTGCAATTCAAAGCTATTGAATCTGAAACAAGTTCCTTTTTATTTTTTTTATTTTTTACCATCTGTTATTATTAACAAAAAAAAAAAAAAAAAAACCTAATTGAAAACATTTGTTAACTGAAATACAAAAATGAGAAAATGCCAAAAAATGAAACAATGTTACATGTAAAATGTACAAATTTGGAAAATTAAACACATTTTTTTTTTCTATGCCAAAGCCAAGTAGAATAACATAAAAATCACCACAAAATAAATTTAGTTTGATGCACATTACATTTTACAATTTAAAACCATTTGCAACCTGCTTTATTAAACATGAAACTGACACTAGATAATAACACTAGGCAGCTCAGAGAAATCTAAATGTTGAATTCTATATTATATCTGTAATGCTTGTGGGGAAATGAGGCGAGAGAGAATAGAACTAAATTCAGAAAACTTTTAATTATATATATATATATATATATATATATATATATATATATATATATATATATATATAGCATTACATGGAAGGCAACAAACAGCAAAGCTAATTGTAGTAATATACAGACCAGAACTGACAAAGGACAAGAGAACATGAGGGCATATATATATATATATATATATATATATATATATATATATATATATATATATATATATATACACAAAAACTAACAAGGATGATGAGACACACCTGTGAAACAATCATGAAAGGAATCAGGAATTTAGGAACACAGACAAGACAAGGCCAAATCCAAACTTCAAACTAAGAGTCCTCGAAAATGTCAGCATAAATGTCTTGACAACGTGACAGTAGCAGTTAGTGTTCACTTTGTCTGTCTGAAAATACTAAAACTTAAACTAAAATGAAAACTAAAAAGGGCTTAAACGGAATAACAAAAACAGCACTGAAACTAAAAACTAAAACTACACCATAACTAACAGTCATAGAGTAAATAAATTGAAAAGACATATTGAAAATCAAATATAAATAAAAGCTAAATTATTATTCAAAACGACTGTATAATAACCCTTGTGAATAGTTACGATTGTGGTTGTTTTTCCTGCATAGCCTTTACAATAAGCATATTAACAGGGGAGATACAATTATCAGGAAACTTCATATTGTCAAACAAAATTAATTGTCGTCACATCCCCATGTAGCTCACATTACTTGGCCTGCTATTTGACCCTAGACTCAAATATTGAATACATTTTTGATCAGGGCTGCTCCTGAGAGCTCTCCTACTGTGATTCTGGATGGCCTGCTGGCTGAGAGGTCACAGTTAATACTGTGAATGCAGCAGATGGCCAAAATACTCAGCATTTTCAAGGAGGCTTGTGAATTATTTTGGTACAGTTATCTCAGTTTCTGTTCCTTCATCGATGCAGGTAACATTCCACAGTTAAAGCCAGGCATATGGACCATGTCATCTGTGTTCAGAAAAGGAAGCCTGGACATTTGGTTGATTGTTTAGAAATACATTTCTTCAAACCCTTCTCACATGGGATTTTTCCTTCTTTGGCATTTAAGATTAAACATTTCAGCTGCTAAAATGTCAGGGTAGAATTTGGTGTAAAATATAAAAAAAATTCTATGAGTAGGGGATATACTGTATACATCGGAGTAGGGAAGTCTATGATGAAATGACAAGCTCACCAGGGGGCGGTTGCACCAGCTGTGCGTAAGTTCAAATTTAGCCTAGTTGTGGCATAAATGGGCACTAAGTCACAATAAATAAATATATATAGGATATTAAAATGAATAAATGTTTGTTTTTCCAGCCTGATGTATTAATATTTATTTATCATCCCTCATTTATTTTAGATACAGTTTCTATAATATTGTTATTTACATAGGGCAAATATACTATTTAACAAATCTACTTTTATTACGTATCATATTTTAATGCGGATATAATTTATTACAGCTGACAGTTACATGAGCAAATAAGGTTTGAACATCAACCATAACAAGATCAAACTGAAATGCACGGCTTTTTAACACTTCTGTGTACAAATTTAAAGGCTATTTATTGGATCAGTATAAGTAAACATCATATTATGTGATTATGCATTACTTTACGGAGAGCTTACGACCTACTAGTTAAGTCTTGCCTTAAGAATAGGTGGTGCAACCAAATTAAGCACTGAATTAGTTACAAACTAACTAATAGTTACTAAGCCCTTAGTGTGAACTTTACGTCCTAACTTACGTGAGAACTTACGCACAGCTGGTGCATCTCTACCCAGTGGAGTGGGTGATTATGTAGTTTACCTTGCAAAAGTTATATAAAATCAAAACATTCCAAAAATTAAAAAAAATTCTGCAATTTCTTGAAACCCAATTTTACAAATCAATACGCTTAAAATGTTTTGAAAAACAATTCTACACATACACACACACACACACACACACACACACACACACACACAAAAACATTTCAGTTGCATTAAATGGTTTTGAAAGAATTTATTTTATTTATTTTTAAAATAGCTGTTTTTGCACCTTGTCTGTTAGCCAGGTGACATACTGTTAGATTATAGGCAATTAACGGCTTATTTAGCCCGTCTCAAGTATTACAGAGCGAACATTATTATAAATATATTGTCTATCAGATATTAATTAATGTCTGTACAATTATAAGAAGCTTTACCCTAAAGGCCAGCCATAGATTTAAAAATGAATGTATTTATTTATAAGCTTAGCTCCTCTAAGATTACACACTTACATTAACTGTTTTAAAAATGGTTTTGAAGATAATTAAAATATCCAGAATATGTGCCCAGAATGAATTTGACACATTCCAACAGGAATCTTCCCTCCTCTATAATCTGAGAGTTCATATTTCCACCACAAATTGTCAATAATTAAGCACTGTGGTTACCATGGGCAACAAACCATTATATATATATATATATATATATATATATATATATATATATATATATATATATACACACAGTTCTGGAAAAAATTAAAAGACCACTCTTTCTTAAATCAGCATCTCAACATGTATGGCAGCCATTCCAGTGTCTGTTGAATTCCACCACAAGCACACCTCATTCTACTTAATGAGGTACTGATTAGGTGATCACCTGAACAAAATCTTATTTAAGGAAAAATATAAAAACCATTGCAGTGGTCATCACTATCCTCTTGCAATAGGACTATCTGGATGGCAAAATCAGTGCTAGTAGTACCTCAAAATTCATTGGAATAAAAAAACTAATTATTGACCATGCCAAAAGAGTTGAAAAGAGACGTTTTCAGTGAGGAAAATAAAGGTTAAATTCTGGCTTTACTGGCAGATGGATGCAGTGAGTGTCAGGTTGCTTCCATCCTTAAAATTTCAAAGATGGCAGTTCATAAGAACAAGGTCAAGCAGCAGACATTGGGGACAACAAAGCTACAGACTGGCAGAGGGCGTAAACAACTCTCCACGGACAGGGATGACCGCCAACTCATTTGAATGTCACTCAACCATAG
Source organism: Myxocyprinus asiaticus (assembly GCF_019703515.2). NCBI lineage: Eukaryota > Metazoa > Chordata > Actinopteri > Cypriniformes > Catostomidae > Myxocyprinus > Myxocyprinus asiaticus. The sequence continues at coordinate 16,878,899 of NC_059373.1, read as the reverse complement.
GATGCAATCAAGTGACCTACAAAAAGAATGGTAAACGGCAGCAGGTGTGAAGTGCATGATGAGGATGGTTCAGAGTAGGGCTGAAGTTGTGCAAAGCTAGGAAAAAAAGCCTTTCATCAATGAGAAGCAAAGAAGAGCTAGGCTGAGGTTTGCAAAAGACCATAAGGATTGGACTGTAGAGGACTGAAGTAAGATCATCTTCTCTGATAAGTCCAATTTTCAGCTTTGCCCAACACCTGATAGTCTAATGATTAGATGGAGACCTGGAGAGGCCTACAAGCCACAATGTGTCACACCCACTGTCAAATTTGATGGAGGATCTGTGATCTGGGGATGCTTTAGCAAGGCTGGAATCGGGCAGATTAATCTTTGTGAAAGATGCCTGAATCAAGTTATCCTGGAAGAAAACTTGCTTCCTTCTGCTCTGACAATGTTCCCCAACTCTGAGGATTGTTTTTTTTTTTTTTTTTTTTCAGCAGGACAATGCTCCATGCCACACAGCCAGGTCAATTAAGGTGTGGATGGTGGAGCACCAGATCAAGACCCTGGCATGGCCAGCCCAATCTCCAAACCTGAACCCCATTGAAAATCTCTGGAATGTGATCAAGAGGAAGATGAATGGCCACAAGCCATCAAACAAAGCTAAGCTGCTTGAATTTTTTGCACCAGGAGTGGCATAAAGTCACCCAACAGCAATGTGAAAGACTGGAAGAGAGCATGCCAAGACGCATGAAACCTGTAATTGAAAATCAGTGTTATTCCACCAAATATTGATTTCTGTACTCTTCCTAAGTTAAAACATTAGTATTGCATTTAAAAATAAAAATGAACTTGTTTTCTTTGCATTATTCGAGGTCTGAAAACACAAAGTCTTTTTTGTTATTTTGACCAGTTGATCTGCAAATAAATGCTCTAAATGTCAATATTTTTATTTGGGAGAAATGTTGTCAGTAGTCTACAGAATAAAACAAAAATGTCAATTTTACTCAAACACATACCTATAAAAATAGTAAATCCAGAGAAACTGATAATTTTGCAGTGGTCTAATTATAATTTTTATTTTTTTCCAGAGCTGTATATATATTTCAAATGGTTTGTTGCCCATGGTAACCACAGTTTTTAATTATTATATATTCTTAACCTAAAATCAAATGTAGTCTTTCATAGGCCATTAATGATGTTATATCTTGTCATTCTGAGGTGCGAGCATAAACAATGTTCCTTAAAAAAAAAAAAAAATCTATCTCTTTCTAGCTAGCAGAGAGTTGCACAGAGTTTGATTGTGCATGTGCTTTGAACAGGCACAGTGAACAATAGTATGACTTGTCACAGCAGGAGTTTGCTGTTTTTAATGCATACTGCCTGCTCTCAATGTCATGATCACAAGCTGCTGTCAGACTTGGTGCGAGGCCACATGCACACACACAAACACCATATTTCATGTCAAAGTCTGCCCTGTGCGCCTTCCTTCCATGCCACCAGACCACTGCACTACATTTCAATGAGTAACTGAATGTACTAAATGTTCCCATTTGACTAATTGGTGGAGAATATTGACACTTTCTGTGGTCTGACTTGAGTTCATTTGACTCTGATGTTATGTTTGGGAAACTTTGGTTCAAATGATTTTGAATATTAAACCCTCACTGGGTTTATAAAGACAGGCTCATTGCATAATAAGCCCTTAAAAGGCATTCATATCCAGGCGTGCAATTTATTTTATTCAGGTAATGAGGGTTAATGAAAGTGGCTTGAAACAAATGAAAATTACTTTTACGTAATTAGCCAGAGATAAACAGGAATTAGTTTGTTGACAGCTTAATTGGGTAGGTAAATGCTACCTAAAAGATTTGTCAGTCATTTCATCATGGGAATTTGTTGTAATTTATGACACAGCCAGTGGGTTTGTCCTAGCAGTGTTATTTCAATAGTTTTATCTACAACATCATCCCTATGGCCAGTTTATTTATTTATCAACAAATGAATGAGTAACATACTTTGTTTTCTTCTTCTTATTAGATGTAGTCATAAAACTGTTTCGTGCAACACATCTTACGTAAATTCTGATTCTTTAAAAGACCCCAGAAATACATTGGGGTAAGAAGTGAATGGCAAATAAATAAATAAATGAAAATAAGATTTTAGAAAAATATTGAAAATTATAATATTTTATGTATAACGTAAATAATACCTTTATGGATTAAATGTTTATTTAAAAGGCATTTCAGTAGCATCATTTTGATGGAACGTGTATATAGAATGTTTATGATGCATATGGAAACAGGGCAAAACAGAAACTGTGTTGATTTGAAATGGATCTAGATTTGAATCTAGAAAACAATGTTTTTTTTTAGAATATCAGGTGTTTTTCCACAACAACCCTAGCACTACTGTACGTACTTGCCATCAAGCCCTCTTGGTCCCAATCCATTAAAGCAACAAGAGAAGAAAAAGAAGATGGCAGAGTGAGGTGAAGATATGAACTTCATCTTATAAGATTAAAAAAGGTAAAATATGACATACTGTACAATTCAAGTCATATCTTTTATCAAGCCACCAAATTTCGATTAGGCAAAAAACAAAACAATAAATAAAACAAACCAATTAAAATACTGCTGCTGATTTCAGGGGACATGATGCAATATTTAAAGAAAAGTATGCATCCTTGAAAATTCCAGTACATTCAACAAAAGGAAACAACAAAATGCTGAATGAGAAGAAAATTGTGGCTTAAAAACATTCTGTTTTTGTGAATAATAGCTAGAATGCATTGTTTCAAGAGGTATTCAATTTCTTTTGATTTGTCCCTCATTATCAGAGGCATCATAAAGTGTCTTGTAAGGACAGAATTAAAAATTACTTAAATGTTAATTTAGCGGCAAGTCTGTATGTGTGTGACTTCAAAGTTTCATCAGACGTAGCTTTCATGAAATCTTGAATAATATTCAAACTCTAGATGTCACATTCCATGCACAGGAAAAAAAGAGAACAGAGCCACTTTTTACAGTGATTCAAGGTGCAAGATAGATTGGTTAGAAATCACTTATACCACACACAAACCAACCTTGTGCATAAATATTTGATGTTACAAGTCAATTTTGCCTTTAGATTTCAAGCAGTTCATTTGACTAATTTTTGTTATGCTGCCATCTGGCCTTACCTCTATAGAGAGACAGTCCCTAAATTGATCAGTCGCACAGATTTTCATCTACTGTGCAAGAGAAGCCACAAATTGTTGTTCAAGAATGGGGAAGCACAATTTTATTATTATTATTATTATTAAGTCTGCAATGTTGCTCCCAAAAGCTGCTTCTCAAACTGCTTGTTTAACACTAAAAATAAGTTCTCACATGAACGTGTGCCACTGTGAATGCAGTTCTCTCATAGCGCTCATGAACACGCAAGGGATATCAAGATTTTCATTGACAAATTACTTTAATTCCAGGTTGTTTCTCACAACCTGGAAGTCGCATTTGCGACTGAAAATGACTGTGCAACAATATATTTAGGGGCACCAGTGCAAGTGACCTGATCGAAGTAGGGAAGGGAGAACAAATCTATTCTCAGATTAATTGATTCTGAGAACATGGCAGCGCAGTGGCGCTTATGCATGCGCCAGAGACAGATGTTAGAAACGCGCATATCCTAAAACCAAGCACATCCTACAAAACTGATCAAAGACTGGATGTATCAACCACACACCATTCGTCTCCTAATGAAACTATGATCCCGAAATTAATTCACAAACTCGCAGTTCTGGCTTACTTCAAGTTCTGGCTTAATATCAACAACATCAACATGAGAAACAGATCAATATTTAAATCCTTTTTATACTCTAAATCACCACTTTCACATCTGAAAGTCACATTTGATGCCTATTTAGTTTCACTTTCACGTCTGAAAGTGTAAGTGCAGATTTAAGAGTGAAAAGGGACTTAAATATTGATCTGTTTCTCACCCACATCTATCATGTCGCTTCTGAAGATATAGATTTAACCACTGGAGTCTTAAAGATTACTTTTATGCTTTTTGGAGCTTTAAAGTTCTGGCCAACATTCACTTGCATTTTATGGGTTTTTCCTTGCAGGATTGGCGCTCCAGCGGCGGTCTCCCCGCCCCAGCTGTGGCATACATCCACCCGCGATGTGACAGTCTCCACAGGTTGCGAGGACAGGCCTCTTCCTCCCCCGTCCCAGGCTGTTCCGGGGGTGGTCACAAGGAGCCAGGTAAGTGCTCCGATGTCCCTAGACTCAACACGACCACAACATGGTGTGGCACCTCGAGCTCTGCCCCGCCACAAGGCCCCAACTGCCGGTACGTCTGACGACGTTGTCCCTTTGGTCCCCCTTGCGTGGAACTTGGATGTGTGGCTTGCGACTCGGCTACACAGTACAGTTTGCCAGGCGTCCGCCCAGGTTCAGTGGTATCCACTTCACCATGGTGAAGGACGAAAACGCTGCTACCTTGCGTGCAGAGGTCGCTACCCTCCTACAGAAGGGTGCGATAGAACCTGTCCCACTGGCCGAGATGAAGAAGGGGTTTTACAGCCCCTACTTCATTGTACCGAAAAAAGGTGGTGGGTTGCGACCAATCTTGGACCTGCGAGTACTGAACCGGGCTTTGCACAGACTCCCATTCAAGATGCTGACACATAAACGCATTCTGGCGAGCATCAGGCATCAAGATTGGTTCACGGCAGTAGACCTGAAGGACACGTACTTTCATGTCTCGATTCTACCTTGACACAGACCCTTCCTGTGGTTTGCATTCGAGGGTCAGGCGTATCAGTACAAGGTCCTCCCTTTCAGCCTATCCTTGTCCCCTCGCGTCTTCACGAAGGTCGCCCTCATGATTTATGCTGAGGAGCCGAGACAAGGTCCGGAAATTTCAGTGGGTAGTTCAGCGTTGTGGCAGGAGGGACACAACGTCTCGTTCCCTCCATCAGGGAATGGAGGTTATGCAAGTAACTGTGACATTCCCTATCTGTCACTCACTCGACATTGTGTTGATGTAGTGATACTAGGGGTCCCTATACAAAACGCTGCAACTGGCTGAACTGTTATGTGAACTGGCGGTGTGTGACGGGCAGACAACTGTGTGCCTCGTAGCCAGTGCACCAGGCCGACACGTAACCTCCCCCAACATAGTTATGAGTGTCGAACGGCCCTTTGGGGACAAGTTGACAACCCAAAAGATAGAGACAGGCTAGCCCAGTCGTGGCCTCTTTTCCCCTTCTTTTTTTCCACTCCCTAAAAAAAGGGGGATTATCCGACTGGGCCGACCATGTCTAGTCGGGGGTGTCCCTCCCAAGGGGAGGACACCGCGGAGACCACACCTCACCCAGAGTGGGGGGGTATTTAAGTGGAAAATATGTCACATGGTCTTGCCGACCATGTGGAGAAATCTCATGGTAGATCCTACCCAACGGGGGAGGAGTTACTACAAACATGGAGACTGTGGCAGAGGGGGCTCTGCCCAAGGAAGATGCAGTTTGCCAACAGTGAAATGAATTAGCGGAAGATATACATTGCATGGGGTTACCTTACAGGGAACTGCCACATGCGGAGCACCTACTCCAGAACAGGGCTCTTAGTTAGCATGTGTACTGGGCCGGCAGCGAGTCTCTCTGAAAACTCGACTGCCACAGGGCTCGGAGGAAGTCAACCAGGTAACATAGTTTGTGAACACTACTGGGAATTAATGGCGCTCAGAGGAGGAGAAAGGCGCTATGTACAAGTGATACACCCAGCAAGCTATCCCGGGCTTATCCGCTTGTATTGCGTGCCACTACCCGGGATGAAACCGGTTCCACTCGGAGGTTGTAGAACCTTGCAAAGGTGTTGGGTGTTGCCCAGCCCCCTACTCTGCAAATTTATGTTAGAGAGGCACCCCTGGCCAGGGCCCAGGAGGCCGCTACACCCCTGGTAGAATGGGCTCATAGCCCTACCAGGGGTGGCACGCCCTGGGAGTGATATGCCATAGCTATGGCATCAATGAGCCAGTGGGCGATCCTCTGCTTGGAGACAGTGCTTCCTTTCCGCTGTGCACCAAAGCAGACAAAGAGCTTCTCAGAAATCCTAAAGCTATGCGTGCGATCCAAATAGATGCGTAAAGCGCACATCGGACACAGCAACGACAGGGCTGGGTCTGCCTCCTCCTGGGGCAGCGCTCGCAGGTTCACCACCTGGTCCCTAAAAGGGGTCATGGGAACCTTGGGCACATAGCCCGGTCAGGGTCTCAAGATCACATGAGCGTAGCCTGGACCGAACTCCAGGCACACTGACAGAGAACGCTTGCAGGTCTCCTACCCTCTTGATTGAAATGAGTGGAGTCAGGAGGGCAGTCTTCAAGGAGAGTGCCTTAAGCTCAGCTGACTGCAAAGGCTCAAAGGGGGCTCTCTGTAGACCCTGAAGAACTACAGAGAGGTCCCATATGGGAACAAGGCACGGTCTGGAGGGGTTCAGCCTCCTGGTGCCTCTCAGGAACCTGATGATCAGGTCATGCTTCCCTAAGGATTTACCGTCCACTGTGTCGTGGTGTGCTGCTATAGCAGCAACGTACACCTTCAAGTTGGACGGGGACTGCTGCCCTTCCAACCTCTCCTGCAGGAAGGAAAGCACCGATCTGACTGCGCATCTCTGGGGTCTTCCCTTCAGGAAGAACACCACTTAGCGAACAGACGCCACTTAAAGGCATACAGGTGCCTTGTTGAGGGGGCCCTAGCCTGAGTGATCGTGTCTACCACCATGGGTCCTTCCACAGGGGAATTCGCCGGAGGGGGCTGTCCCGAGGAGCGTGAGGTCCAAAAACCATGTCTGGGTGGGCCAGTAGGGTGCTACAAGGATGACCTGCTCCTCATCCTCCCTGACCTTGCAGAGTCTGTGCAAGTAGGCTCACTGGGGGAAACGCATATTTGCACAGGCCAGGGGGCCAGCTGTGTGCCAGCACGTCTATGCTGAGAGGTGCCTCGGTCAGGATGTACCAGAGCGGGCAGTGGGAGGATTCTTGGGAGGCGAACAGGTCTACATGTGTCTGTCCGAATCGACTCCAGATCAGCTGGACCACCTGAGGGTGGAGTCTCTACTCTCCCCTGAGGGTAACCTGCCATGACAGTGCATCCGCTGCAGTGTTGAGGTCGCCCGGGATGTGAGTGGCTCGCAGTGACTTGAGGTGCTGCTGACTCCAGAGGAGGAGACGGCGGGTGAGTTGTGACATACAGCGAGAGCACAGACTGCCTTGGCAGTTGACATATGCTACCGTTGCCGTGTTGTCTGTCCGAACTAACACGTGCTTACCCTGGATCAACGGCTGGAACCTCCGCAGAGGCAGTTGATGTGCCAACGCAGCCGCGGGCCCGTCCATAAGCCGGTGGCTGCATGCCCATTGCAAACAGCACCCCAGCCCGTATTGGAGGCATCTGTTGTGACCACGACACACCTGGAGACCTGCTCTAGGGGAACGCCTGCCCGTAGAAATGAGAGGTCGGTCCAAGGGCTGAAGAGACGGTGACAGACTGGCGTGATGACCACGCGATGTGTCCCGTGGCGCCATGCCCATCTCGGGACTCAAGTCTGAAGCCAGTGCTGAAGTGGTCTCATATGCATGAACCTGAGCAGGGTGGCCACCGCTGAGGATGCCATATGCCCCAGGAGCCTCTGAAAGAGTTTCAGTGGAACCACTGTTTTCTGTTTGAATGCCTTCAAACAGGTCAGCATCGACTGTGCACGCTCGATCGTGAGGCGCGCTGTCCAACTCCAAACCAAGAAAAGAGATGCTCTGAACCGGGAGGAGCTTGCTCTTTTCCCAGTTGACCCGAAGACTTAATCGGCTGAGGTGCGAGAGCACCAAGTCCCTGTGTGCACACAACATGTCCCGAGAGTGAGCTAGGATTAGCCAATCATCGAGATAGTTGAGAATGCGAATGCCCACCTCCCTTAACGGGGCAAGAGCTGCCTCTGCGACCTTCGTGAAGATGTGAGGGGACAAGGACAGGCCGAAAGGGAGGACTTTGTACTGATACGCCTGACCCTCGAATGCAAACCGGAGGAAGGGTCTGTGTTGAGGTAGAATCGAGACGTGAAAGTACACGTCCTTCATGTCTACCGCCGCGAACCAATCTTGATGCCGGACGCTCGCCAGAATGCGTTTTTGCATCAGCATCTTGAACAGGAATCTGTGTAAAGCCCGGTTCAGTACTTGCAGGTCCAAGATTGGCCAAAACCCACTGCCTTTTTTTGGTACGATGAAGTAGGGGCTGTAAAACTCCTTCTTCCTCTCGGCCAGATGGACAGGTTTTATCACACCCTTCCGTAGGATAGTGGCGATCTCCGCGTGCAAGGTAGCAGCGTTTTCATCCTTCACCAAGGTGAAGTGGATACCGCTGAACCTGGGCGGACGCCTGGCGAACTGAATCGCGTAGCCGAGACGGACGGTCCGGACCAGCCATCGCGACGGATTGGAAAGCGCAAGCCACGCATCCAAGTTCCGCGTGAGGGGGACCAAAGGGACAACCTCGTCAGACGTACCGGCAGGTGGGGCCTCGCGGCGGGGCAGAGCTTGAGGTGCCACACCATGTCGTGGCCATGCTGAGTCTAGGGACATTGAAGCACTTACCTGGCTCCTTGTGACCACCCCCGGAACAGCCTGGGACGGGCCTGTCCTTGCAACCCGTGGAGACTGTCACATCGGGGGTGGATGTGTGCCACAGCTGGGCGTGCAGGGGCGGGGAGACCACCACTGGAGCGCCAATCCTGCAAGGGAAAAAAAAGGACGACGTGAACCTACAGGGCTTGGACGGGAGCTTTGGGCGTCCGCGCCAGGTGGTGGTGCTCTGTGGAAATAGGTGCACCGCGAGCGCCTTATCCACCGGGGGAATCGCCGTATAGCCCCTGGCCACCCCACCATCAAGGGTAATGAGGGCGGGGGAACTGAGAAATCGGGACCGGGGAGTAAAAGGTGCCTCCCACAGTTTTGTCAGCTCCTCATGCACTTACGGGAAGAAAGGCACTGGAGCGGGGCATGGCTGCTTTGAGTGGCACCACGAGCCCAGGAACCAATCATCGATGCTTTTCCTGGCTGCCCAGGAAAGCATGTCCGTCATCTCCACATCAGCCTGTGACTGGGCAATCATCCCCGAAGGGGGGAGCCCAGCTGTGGCTTCTGCATCCGACTGGACGAGCCCGCTCTCCAATGCTGCGCTTGAGAACTCATCAGCTTCATGTGCTCCGAACAAGACGTCGAACTTGCTGTGAGACGAGCCGGCGGACTCAACCGGAAGCCAGATCAGGGCAGACGAGCGTGCTGGGAAATGGGAGGTCTGTGGGGGGATACCCGGCGGAGGCGGTCCCATTGGGGTCCCCAAATTGCCCCCAGTGCTAGCCGCGCTGGCCTCAAACCCGCAGGTAGAAGGACCGAGGCGGGGAGCCGCTGGAGTGGCTTTTCTTACGAAAGCAAGCCGCGACCGCAACGTTGCCATGGTCATGTTCTCGCAGTGAGAACATGAACCATCCAGGAACGCTGCCTCCGTGTGGGTCGCGCCCAGACACGAAAGACAGCGATCGTGACTGTCTGAAGTTGAGAGGTAATGACCGCAACCAGGAATAACACACAAACGGAAAGGCATCTTTAAAAAGACACATCTTTAAAAAGATGTTCCATGTGTGCCACTGTTTTAGAGAAATATACTCTTTCAGGAAAATATACTCTCTTTTATCTGCCGAAGCACACAGGGGCTTCTCTGCAGTGCACCAGTGCAGAGGACGGAGGAGCCGCTGAAATGCGGCATCAGATCCAGCAGAGGTGAATGAATAGTCAGCTTAGTAGACATCTACCGTTCGGCTCCAAAGAGAAAATCTGAATGAGTGGTTGCACGCCAGCTCCTTTTATACCCATATGTCCGGGGGAGTAGCATGCAAATACCACTTGCCAATTTTCATTGGCCTTTTATCAAAGACCAGAGGTGTCTCGGGCTCCCAAGAGTGACCCCTAGTGTCACTACATCATCACTACACAACGTCGAGTGAGTGACAGATAGGCAACACAGGACAAGTTCTTATGCCTGTTTACCTTGATTTAAAAAAAAATAATAATCTAAATAGCCACAAGATGGACATCTTTGACAGTTGCAAGTATCTTAGGGCCCTTTCACAGGGACATGATTATGGCTCTCATAGCGCAAGATGCAAGTAGCTCAATGCATCAAGGACAACAAAGTCTTGTGTGAATGACCCATTACTTTATTCAGTCAGGACCACTTCTGTCGAATGAATTCTTGACTTATCAACAATTTTAAGTGGTCTGTTGGTTTTGTAGGAATGGGTTTGTTCTGGGCAAACTCTCCACTAATCCTTGCATAGACAGAGTGGGGAGAGCAGCGAATCAACGTCTCAGCCATGCCTCAGATGCTATCACTCTGCCACACTGCATCTGATTTGTCCGTGCCACTGAGCCAAGTTATAAGTCCCTAAAGCTGAGGTCCCCAACCCCCAGGTCGCAACCCAGTACCAGGTAGTGATGGGTCTTTCGTTAACGATTCATTCATTTTGAACGAATCTTTTATGTGACTCAGAAGAACGAGTAGTCTCAGAGAGTGATTCATTCATTTTGTGTTGGCCACGCATGCGCATTGCGCAACATCCGTTCGTTTGTTATGTGAAAACCGCATAAGCACTGTGCAGGAAACAGAAATGATTAGTTCACCTTTCAACTCTTTTGGTCCGAGTTGTTCATTCTTTTGTCAAGTGACAGCCCTATACGCTATGCATTGTTCACACAGGAAACAGACATGATTAGTTCACCTCTCCAGTCTTCTTGTCCAAGTCATTCGTTCTTTTGTCACGTGACAGCCGTATACGCTATGCACTGCTCACACAGGAATCAGAAATGATTAGTTCACCTCTCCAGTCATCAGGGGCCGATTGCACCAGCTATACGTTCATTACAACTTAGCCTAGTTGTGGCGTAAATGGGCACTAAGTCACAATTTAACCACTAAATATTTGAGCATTGCACCATTACATTTAGGTAGGACGTAACCCTACGTATAAACTAAATATTTATGGAAGCCTCCAACCAGGAGTATCAGTTGGAATAAAAAAACAGACTCATTTAATGACATCAATGAGCTTTTGGTTGACAGGCTTTAGTCGTTGCGACATATATGATGATGTAGACATTTACACCCATTTACATTTACGAGAGAGAGAAAAAACGTACTTTTATGCAGCTCTTCAGCATGAAACCGATCTAACGATGCCGTTTTCAGGATGTGTCCGGTGTCAAGTTTCAACATATATGAAATATATGAGATATTAAAATGACTAAATGTCTATTTTTCCAGCCTGTTGTATTAGTATTTATTTATCACCCCTTATTTATTTTAGATACAGTTACTGAATATTGTTATTTACATAAGCTAAATATATCATTAATGAAATTTTGTTTTATTACGTATCATATTTCAATGGGGATATAATTTATTACAACTGACAGTTACGTGAGCAAACAAGGTTTGAACATCAACTGTAATGAGATAAAACTGAAATGCACGGCTTTTTAACACTTCTGTGTACAAATCTGAAGGCTGTTTATTGCATCAGTTCAGGTAAATGTCATATTATGCGACTACATATTACTTTACGGAGAGCTTACGAGCTACTAGTTACATCTTGCCTTAAGAACAGGTGGTGCAACCAAATTAAGCACTGACTTAGTTACAAACTAACTAGTAGTTACTAAGCCCTTAGTGTGAACTTTACGTCCTAACTTACGTGAGAACTTACGCACAGCTGGTGCAACCCTACCCTGGTCCAAGTCGTTCATTCTTTTGTCACGTGACTGCTGTATACAGCTACAGAAAAATTTCTGTGCAGCACTGATATACGCCCTCTGCCCTTCATGAGGCACTATCCAAATTTACATAAAAGGTGCGATTTCAGAAAACATAGGTTCCACACTTCCTATAGATTAAGTTACTCTTTACAAACAAACGCTCTGCCCTGCCCTTTCCTGGTTCATTTGTTGCCCAGAAAAGAACTGCTGTCTATGGGCGCTTTGCTCAAATTGTGCTGAAACTGCCCAAAAAGTGCTGTTTTTGGGGTTGAAACACCCCGTTTCCCACAGATTATTGGAGATTAGGGCTTCTTTAAATTTTCACCAGATCGATGCATCAGGAAAAATACAGGATTTTACATTTTTCTATTAGACCCAATTGGCCCGCACAAACTGTTGGTGTATATGAACTTTTTAATGAAGAAATCATGCAAACTCTGATCGCTAACAGCTGTTTTTAATTTCCAAAGTGCTGTGGCTGTGACAGATATGAGGGCAAATATGATCTAATGATTATATGATCAAGATCACCACATATGATATAACAGAAGGAACATATCCCGTCTCCACCACCGCAGAACATGGACTACTGTTTGTGAAAGGATAAGTTAATAAAAATAATGTCATGCTGTGAAAATGATGTCTGCATTTATTTTGAATGCAGTAAATAATACTGTTCAATCGAAACAGCTGTTATTACATTTTGATATGGAATATGTTCATACTGAAGTAAGAATATTATTATTTATTGTATGTGGGTTAATAATTTAAGCAGTAAAGACATATTTTATGTCTAGTGATAGTTTTTATTTTTATATATCACATTTCTTAGGCTTTAGAAGTGTGTTAAACATGTGAGGATGTGTATTCATCAACCTGTTACATGTCCCACATGATCATACAGGCTCATTAAAACAAGTTTAAACTTGTTTTACCGATATTTAATAAAAGAACCCACATACTTTCTTCAATGTTAACCATATACTCCTTTATAATACATTTTATTAACATTAAAATAAACTTTTACATTCTATTAAGCTTAAAAGATTATTTAAACTGCAAGCGCTGCCTATATCCACCACTGAGATCTGCTGATCGTAAGAACCCGGAAACTGTGTTTTCTGCGGAGTGATATCAGAGTAATTTTATCTATAGCCAATGTTAACATGAGTGTGAAACTAATGTAACAACGTAACTAACTAACTTAACCCTTTTTACAGCATGGTTTAATTTTAATTTCAACATATACTTTTTTTTAATTTTTTTTTATCAAAAGTAGAATTTGTTAGCATTAGTTAATGCACTATGAACTAACATGAACTAACAATGAACAATTTTATTTTTATTAACAAACATTTACAAAAAATAATAAATGCTTTAATAAATATATGTTAATTGTTTGTTCATGATACCTAATGCATTAACTAACTTTAACAAATGGAAACTTATTCTAAAGTATTACCATCTATTTAAATAGTACAGTAATTGTAATATGGTAGTTGTTGTACTGTCTTTAATTTATACAGATGTAAATAATAAAAAAAATATTTACATACTAAAACATTGCTGTAATACAGGAATGAGTATCTATAATATAATATAATATAATATAATATGCAAAAAGGATGTGCAAAATTTTACAAATAATGTGACAATGTGAAATGAAACTTGGAATGTGAAATGTACCCTCCATCCATGAGCCCAAATGCACTACAATAATAATAATAAACTGAACTGAAATATGCAGAATAAAAAATAAAGTAAAAAAAAAAAAAAAAAACAATTTAACTATACATAACTAAAAAAAATAAATAAAAAAACATGTGACACTATTAAAGTGCTGATACCTAGTGATTTGAAATATAATTATAGACCTCGCACTGGTCAACAGGAAACAATTCTAACCAAGACAAAAGTGACACAGAAAATTATTTAATTGTTTAACGGATTAATTTGGCAGCTATGCTTTGTAATGCTGTAATTTTACACTACAGCCTAATTAGATCAGTGGCATCTTAATCACTTCCATTTGTTCCCCCGCTTTGCCCAGAACCATTAGGTCTTCATTTAGCGCAAAGTTAGAGCAAACCAGGACTCTTGCACTGTTCAAAGGTTGTAAATTTCATTGTAACACTACTTTAATTTTAAAACCCTGATTTATTGGAGGTAGCTGATAAAACTTCTCACTAACATTAATTGGGATGTAACTGAATTAAGGAAAACCTTTAATTCAATGTACCTGTAGTGATGGCAGTGAAATTACATTTGAATCAAATATCATTCTGCCATTTTAATTCATAACGGTCTCATTTGAAAATATTTAGCCATAAATTTCACTTTACACCACCCTTAAAAATAGCATTGACACTATAAAATAAACAGTACATAACATGGTAAATCTCAGACGGTCAGCAGGCATGTCTGGACACGCTCGTGAGATTCATACAGTATCTGTGAAGAAGCTATGCTTTCTTACCAAGAAAATTTTCAATGAGGAAAAGTACAAATAATAATAATAATAATAAACAAATATTATATATATATATATATATATATATATAATATTTGTTTATTATTATTATTATTATTATTATTATTATTATTATTATATATATATGTGTGTGTGTGTATGTATGTATGTATCTATGTATCACATTGTCAGTGGCAAATATTGACAAATGTTTTTTTTTTTTTTTTGTCTTTCAGTCAGCAAGCACTGATGGATTAAATCGCTTAAAGTCCAGACTGTTTTGCATCTTTTGGGTTTGAGTGAGGCAAAAACTGGGGTGGAAGACAGATATTTTATTAAAAGTTGTGAAAATTGTCATTTTAAATGTTAATAATTATTATTGTTTTTTAAAATACCTACTTTTAATTGTAATATTGATTAGTTCACCCAAAAAGTTGGCTATTTTTTATTCATACTTGTGCATAGGTAGAAATTTAGAGCATTATTATTATTATTATTAAAGGATTGATAAGAGAGAGCAATAGTTAGCAATAGCAATGTGACAATTAATTATGAATGTACATAGTCAATAAGAACAAGAATAAGTTATGTCTGTTCTTTATAGACATCTACATATTTATACACAATTTTAAATCTATACATTGCTGTGAAACAGTTTATCAGATACAGTACATATAGTCTTTAACTGAACAAACACTACTGAGACGTCTAATTTCCCCAAACTTCTGAAATTTTCTTGTTAGATTTTTTTCAGATCTAAGATTTTTTTTAGCCATAAAAAATACTTAAGCATTGCAACATGTTAACAGCACACATCTTTTACCTAAAAAGGGATTAGCTGCAAGCTTAATGGCTTAATAGTACAAGGGTTTAGCACCCTCAAAGCTCATTCCACACAATTTCGTGATCTCCACGGCCCCTTTTGCGGTGACTTAAAAATCACTGTACGACAACAGGTGGAAAAATACCTATACAAATTACAGTAGATCATAAATACCTAAATACACTCAGTGACCACTATATTAGGTACACCTCTCTAATACTTGGTAGGACCCCCTTTTTCCCCAGAACATCCTGAATTCTTCATGGCATAGATTCAACAAGGTGCTGGAAACCTTCCTTAGAGATTCGGCTCCATGCTTAGAGATTTGGCTCCATGGAGTGCCATTGACCAGGAAAATAAAAAATTTCACTCCATGCCAAAAAGGTTGCCGACCCCTGATCTAATGTATGAATTCCAGGGTTGGGAAGGTTACTTTTGAAATGTAGTCCACTACAGAATACAGAATACATGCTGTAAAATGTAATTTTTAATGTATTCCATTAGATTACTCAAGGTCAGTAACATATTCTAAGTACTTTGGTTTACTTCTTCAGCACTGGTAGATTTTTTCACTTGTTTTGACTATAAAAACTCTGCTAGTACAGTAAGACAAAATACACATTAAAAATACATCTCTGAAAAACCTAAATATGCAGTGTTGTTTCTAAAACAAGATAAATCAAATTGATCTTGTTTTAAGGATTTTTAGATATTTTTACAGGAAAACAATACAAAAATTATTATCAAGAATAAGATTTTTGCCTTAATATCAAAGGTCTTACTAGAAAAAAAAGAAATTATGATCCAATGTGAATTTTCTTGATAAGCAAATATGATTGTGCCTGTTAACATGCAAGTAAAATGGCTAGAAATAGCATTTTAGCTTAGCGTATGTTGTGGTTTTATGTGTTTTTGTTCATGTCTTTTATTTTGGTAAAATAGTTCCATGCCATGTTTGTTCCTGTTTCATAGTCATGTGATCTTGTCATGTGTTTCCCATGTTCTTGTGTCTTGTCCCCATTGGTTCACTGTTTCATTAGCTTGTTAGCAGTCTTGTTATCTTGTTTAGAGTTCTGTGTGTTCATTGGTTATCATTGTCATGTGTTCTCCAAATTCCAAGTATTTAGCCCTCATGTTTGCCATTGTCCATTGTCGAGTATTGTGTTAATGTAATGTTGTTTGGTAGTCAAGTCAAGTCAAGTCAAGTCTATGTTTACGTTTTGTTCACGTTTGTAGTACGGGTTTTTGGATTTCACGATTGTTAATAAAACTGCACTTGGGTTCATCACACTTCATCGTCTCTTCGTTTACCTTGTTGCCAGAATACCTGACCCACCAAGATGAACCCAGCGGTTCAGTTACTTCGCCTACGCCAAGAAAAATTTACATTGAGGAATATGTTGAGAACTTTTGTGCTCTGGCCTGCAGGGTCGATTTTAATGAGATTGCCCTCAAGGACTGTTTTCGCTTTGGACTGAATGAGCCAATCTCTTCCCTGATGCCAGACGGTCAGAGTACCCACAGCCTGGCTCAGTATATCGACATTGCCCTACTAATATGTGGTTCATCGTTCACTGTGGGGGAGGTGGATGCCAAGCCAGAGTCCCACATCATGGCCGCCAAGCCAGAGTCCCATGTCATGGTCGCTGAGCTTGCGCCACCTTCTGCCCCAGATCCTCAGTGTGCTCCATGCCATGTCACAGCCACGCCTCAGTGTGCTCCATGCCATGTCACAGCCACGCCTCAATCTGCTCCATGCCATGTCACAGCCATGCCTGAGTCTACTCCATGCCAAGTCACAGCCATGCCTGAGACTGCTCCATGCAATGTCTCAGGCTCACCTCTGGTCAACGAGCCAACACCCAAGCCTGCCACGTTCAACGAGCCAATGTCCACATCTGCGAACCAGCATTGCAAGCCTCATCCGTTCCAGAGCCAGCGTTGAAAACCTCATCCGTTCCAGAGCCATCTCTCACTGGGCTATTTGAGTTGGAATTGGTTCCTGCCCTTGTGCCCACCCGGAGTTCTCCTGATCAGCCGGTTACCCCGAAGCCACCGGCTCAATAATTGCCCTCTGAGAAATCCCAGACATGGAGAACTTTCGAACCTCCGACGACTCCTAGACCCTCCGAGCCCTGGACTCTGCCTTGTCTGTCGATCCCTCGACATCACCTCTGCATTCCCTCGGCTCCACCACGGTCCTTCAGCCTGTTGGCTTTACCAGGGTCCCTCGTCCCTCCAGCTCCTCCTTGGTCTGTCGGTCACCTGGCTCTGCCTTGGCTCTCCAATCCTCTGGCTATGCCTCATATCTCCGATCCTTTAGCTCCACCGGGGACCTCCATCCCTACGGCTCCACCTTGGTCCTCAGCCCCACCGGCTCCACCTCAGTCTTCTGATCCCCCAGCTCTGCCTTGCTCCTCTGAGCCTCTGGCGCCACCTTGGTCCTCCCTGCCTCCAGCTCCACCCTGGCCCTTCGAGTCTTCAGCTACTCTCCGGGTATCCAGTTCTCCATGGTTTTGTCCCTCCAGCCTCTCACGGCTCTGCCTTCCATGGCTCCGCCCCTCGTGCATCTCATGGCTCCACCCCCCACGTGCTCCGCCCTGGTCTCTTGCTCCACGCCCTGTCTCACCAGGCCATGACACACATGTTGTTTCACCTATGTTTATGTTTTGTTCACATTTGTAATACGGGTTTTTGGATTTCACAGTTGTTAATAAAACTGCACTTGGGTTCACACACGTCATTGTCTCTTCGTTCACCTTTTTGCCAGCCAACGTTACAGCGTAAAGCTGACAATTTACACAAGGTTTATTTCTATTTCTTCTGCCCCAAACTTACTTCAAACTTACTTCTCTGTCTGCTAGTATGAATGTAACACATCATAAGAAAGTGTTTCACCGCTGTTCAAATGCACTTTGGATCGCATCATTTATATGTATAAATGTTTTCCATCTGAAAGGACTAAATATTAAATGAAACAAATGACAATAAAATGCAAAGTAATTTCTTCAGTAATCAAAATACTTTTTGAAAGTAACTGTATTCTAATTACCAATTATTTAAATTGTAACTGTAGTGGAATACAGCTACTTATATTTTGTATTTTAAATACGTAATCCTGTTACATGTATTCCGTTACTCCCCAACCCAGATGAATTCTGTATCATCTCAAATGGAACACTGATGTTTTTGTTTTTTACTACACAGAAGCATTCAGTATTTTTCTCAACAGATTGATGTTTCAAATGGACGTGTTGCATTAGCCAACCTGAAATACCTCAAATAATGAACAATATCCCATCCATGGGATGATGGTAAAGCATACTCCTAACATCCAAGGTACACAAAAGTTTCAGTAGTTACCAGATTCACCATTAATAACAATTGTTTGTCAGGTCAACATTGCTACCAGGAATCCCCGCCCCTTTCCGTTACATAGGGCAAGCAGCGACTGCTGAGTGCATGAAGTGTCCGACATTGTGCTCTCCATCTGGTTAGCACTACACATTTTGGATATGTCCCTAATCAAATACACCTGATTCAACTCATTAGTGGAGACTCCAAGATCTGAATTGTGTGCATCAGAAAAGGGAGATATATAAAATGTGCAGTGTTGGGGGGCCTTCAGGAACAGGTTTGTGAACCACTGGCTTAATATATTGGGTGCTAAAGCAATACAGACAGTGCATGCACATATGCAGTACTATCAGCAGGCATAACTCATTCTTTGTGATCACATATTTAATTTTTGTGCATCTGATTATGGAGGTAATGTTTGCAACTCAAAGGTGCATCACACAAGAGGGGGTGCTGAATCAAGTCAACACCAAGTGTTCAAGGAAAATATCAAGAGGGCGCCCAAGTTTTTATGAACTTTTTATGAACATGCACCACTGTAAATGGGTAGTGCCACCTTTCCCATAAGATCTTCTTTCCAGAAACCTTCAGGGGATAATCCCCTGTGTATGACAGTATTCTCGTAACAAGGATTGGGCTGTCTGCCCTCCCCAGAAAAAAAGTAAAGTGGGGAGACATATATTCAATAGCAAATCCAGTTGCAGTGAAATATTTTTCTTGTTGGACAGCTCACGGACAATGATGTCCTGGGATTCATCTCACAATGGGCCAGGGGACTAAATAAGGACATTAAACAAAGAAAACACATTAAATAAAGCAAATTTGTGACAGGTCAATCACAGTAGTCCACAGCTATTTAGCCTCTGATGGACATCACAACAATAGAATAAGTGGCACTCTAAGAGAGAAACAGATTGGCTGAATGAATCAGGCCAAAAGAGAAGAGGGGTTTGGAAAGAGGGCATCAATTTTGACATCAATAAGATACAAGCAGTACTATTGGAGACTGGCGCTAGTTTTACTCCAGTGAAAATTTCTCAAGGTACACTCTAAAAAATGCTGGGTTAAAAATGATCCAATTTAGGTCATTTTTGCAACCCAGCTCTGGGTCCAGTAGGGACAAATTCAACGCTGGCTTGTTTTGACCCAATGGGGTTGGGTTAAAAGTTTGACCTAGCATGCTGGTTGTTGTTTTTTTACCCAACTATTAGTTAAAAATAACTATACTGCCGGGTTAAAATATACCCAAATTGGGTAAAAAATTTAAACTAGAATT
Organism: Myxocyprinus asiaticus; assembly: GCF_019703515.2. Taxonomy (NCBI): domain Eukaryota; kingdom Metazoa; phylum Chordata; class Actinopteri; order Cypriniformes; family Catostomidae; genus Myxocyprinus; species Myxocyprinus asiaticus. The sequence goes on along the minus strand of NC_059373.1, from coordinate 16,859,144 downwards.
TTTGGTCATTTAAATCACTTTTTTTTTTTTTTTCAGACTAATTTTAAAACCTTAAGTACACATCTTTAGGAGCAGTAAAATCATTATGCGTCTGACACAGTATTCATGACTTAGTGCTTCTAAAGTATTTGGTATTTTTAGTAACACTTTACAATAAGATTGTATTTTAACATTAGCATTAACTACATTAAAGTAGCAATGAACAATATTTTGAGTTAATGTTAATTTATGAAAATTGGTCATTGTTAGTTCATAATGCATTAACTAATGTTAACTAATGTTGTTAAAATAGTTCACCCAATTTTTATTTTTTTTTATTTTCTCATCATTTATACAGCGTATGTACTGTACATGAGAGGAGCAAGTACAGCACTCTGCACATGGGTCAAGTGCCAGGAATGCATTTAATAACGTTAAAAAATAGGCCTTGAACCATATTGTAGTGTTATTGTATGTTCTTCTGAAGGCAACCCTAACCAACTCCCCCCCCCCATGACACCAGCCCATGGCAAACCTAAGGCCCTTTTTTCATACTACTACTACTACTAATTTACAGTTGTTTAAAGTATGGCTGTTGATGGCAGCACAAAAAGAATAAGGAGCTTTTTCAAACAGGATGTGTTCTTTAGAGTAGGGCTGCAACTAAATTATTTTAATAATCGATTAATATAACGATTATTAGAATGATTATTCGACTATTCTGCGATTATTGCAATGATTAATCACTAGCTCTTAACCGATTATTCAGCCTGTTCTCCGACTTAAAAGGCTGTATTAAACAAGCTTACTAACAATAAAGAGGACAAAATCATCTTTTAAAAATATCTCTAAATGACATTCACTGAATTAAAGGAGAAAAAAAAAATATTCGTATTAAGTTTATTTCAGTAAATAAATTCACTGCAAAAAAAAATCCTATTGTTATCAAGTGTTTTTGTCTTGTTTTCCTTTTTTGTCTAAAAAAACCTTAAAACAAGATACATTTACTTGAAAAGCAACATATACGATATTTAGACTTGCTTTAAGAGAATGTATCTTAAATATAAGTGTATTTTGTATATTAGTGTATTTTTTCACTTGGTTATACTTCTGCAATTGCAAAAAGTCAAAATATAATTGTATTCAAGATCTATTCTCTAAAAGCAAGTCTAAATATATTGTTGTAATGATGGGGAGGCGGAAGCCGAGGAATCCATATGCGGATGTTTATTCAAACAGTCCATCCAAACACAGTGTCAGAAAAACAGGCAGTGAGGTCAAAAACACAGTAAAGCAGTCCAACCAGGCAAACAGGCAAAAGGGGAGATCCAAAAGAGAAGTCAAAACAAACAGGTCAAAACACTAAGCAATAAGGCAATGATATAAACGCTTGGTAAGGCAGATGATCTGGCAATACTTCGCAATATGGGAATGAGCATGCATGGCTTATATACTAGGCAAACAGGAAATGACATTACAGGAACTGATGTGGCAGGAAACAGGAAGTGGTAGTTCAGAATTCAGGTGAGGGCTCCCTCTGGTGGGCAGGAGACCACTCAGATGTTACAGAACCCCCCCCCTCTAGGAGCGACTCCTGGCGCTCGGCGTGGACGTCCCCGTGGTCGTGGTGCTGGGCGGTCTGGCCTGACTCGATGAAATTCCTCTATGAGTGAGGGGTCCAGAATATCAGAAGCAGGTATCCATGATCTCTTCTCAGGCCCGTATCCCTCCCAGTCCACCAGGTATTGGAGCCGACCCCCTCTACGCCTTGAGTCCAGCAGCATGTTCACCCTATAAACTGGCTAGAGAATGTCCGTCAATGTCCAGCGGAGGCGGTGGTTCTTGAGACTCAGCGTTGGGATCAGCATTCAGGTGGACCGGTTTGAGGAGCGAGACATGAAATGATGAAGCTCAAGCTGATATGTAACCTCATTTATCTGTTTTATGATTTTGAATGGGCCAACATACCTTGGGCTGAGCTTCCTGCTCGGCAGACGTAACTTGATGTCCCTCGTAGAGAGCCAGACCCTCTGTCCCGGTTGGTAGCGAGGATGTGGGCGCCGTCTTCGGTTAGCCTGGAATTCTTGCCTTTGTACGGCTCTTTGAAGATGGACATGAGCGCTATCCCATACCCTCTCGCTACGACGTATCCAGTCGTTGACCGCAGGAACAGAGGAAGGTTCGCCAGACCACGGAAACAAAGGAGGTTGATATCCTAGCACGCATTGGAATGGGGTTAGTCCTGTAGAGGCATGGGTTAATGAATTCTGTGCATATTCTATCCAAGGCAAGAACTCTGCCCACCGATTCTGTTCCCGGCTACAGTATGTTCTCAGATATCTACCGATTTCTTGATTCAGTCTCTCGACTTGACCGTTTGACTGGGGGTGATATCCTAACGTCAGACTCACATTGATGTCTAATTGTCGGCAGAAGGCTTTCCACACCTGAGATGTGAATTGAGTCCCCCGATCAGAGACGATGTCTTCAGGTAAACCATAGATGCGGAAAACCTGGTGAAACAGGGCTTGAGCCGTTTCCATGGCGGTTGGCAGACCCTTGAGGGGAATAAGATGGCAAGACTTGGAGAATCTATCAATGATGACAAGAATTGTTGTGAAATTTTCGGATGGAGGGAGATCAGTAACAAAGTCTATTGACAGGTGAGACCATGGATGTTGCGGGATGGGTAGTGGTTGCAGAAGACTAGATGGCAGTTCCTTGGGGGTCTTCGTTTGTGCACAAACTTGGCAGGCTTTCACGTAATCAGTTACATCTCTGTTCATCGTTGACCACCAGAAAGCGTTGTGGATTAATTTGATTGTGCGTGAGATACCTGGATGACCTGAGGTGATGGAGGTATGAACCCATTGCATGACCCGTTGTCATAGTTCCTGGGGAACATATTGTTTGTTCGGAGGGCACATAGCAGGCGGAGGATTTTGCTGCGTGGCTCTTTGGATCTCCTCCATGATGTCCCAGTTCACAGGAGCGATAATTACAGAAGAAGGGAGAATGGGTTCAGGAGAATGATCTTGGAGAGGAGGGTCATGGAGTCTGGAGAGGGCATCTGCCTTGCTATTCTTACTTCCTGGGCGATATGTCACAGTAAATTGGAATCTTGAAAAGAACAGTGACCATCTGGCCTGATGTGAGTTTAGTCTCTTGGCACTCTTTACATACTCAAGATTTTTGTGATCGGTGATAACCTGGAACGGGTGAATGGCTCCCTCCAACCAGTGTCTCCACTCCTCTATTGCAGCTTTCATGGACAGTAACTCCTTATTTCCAACATCATAGTTTCTTTTGGCAGAAGTGAGTTTTCTTGAAAAAAATGCACACGGGTACAACTTAGCTGGTTGACCCTGATGCTGTGACAGTACTGCTCCAATTCCGCAGTCAGATGCATCCACCTCCACTACAAATGGGAGGTTAGGGTCAGGGTGTTTCAGGATAGGTGCCGAAGTAAAACTTGACTTGAGTTTTGTGAAGGCGATGGTGGCTTCGTTTGTCCAATTTAACTTGGAGGGTTTCCCTCTCATAAGAGACGTCAAAGGAGAGGCGATCAAGCTGTAATTCCTGATGAAACGCCGGTAGAAGTTGGCAAAACCTAGAAATCTTTGAAGTTCCTTGATTGTGGATGGTTGGGGCCATTCTATGACTGCCTGGATCTTGGTAGTGTCCATCTCCACTCCCTGATGACTTATGTGATATCCCAAGAACGTTGTTTTCTGAACATGGAACTCACATTTCTCAACTTTTACATAGAGTTGATGCTTAAGACGAGAGAGGATGTTTTGGACATGTTCAATGTGTTCAGCTTCCGACTTGGAGTAAATCAGGATATCGTCAATGTAGGCAATAACATACTGGTTCAAGATGTCTCTGAAGATATCGTTAATGAATGACTGAAACACAGCTGGCGCGTTGGCTAGCCCAAACGGCATCACCAAATACTCATAGTGACCTCTGGTGGTGAGAAATGCAGTCTTCCACTCATCACCTTCCTTAATCCGGATGAGATTATAAGTGCTTCTTAAATCTAACTTGGTGTATATCTTTGCTTCACAAAGTTGTTCCAGGGCAGCAGGAACAAGAGGGAGCAGATTGCGGAATTTCACCATCACGTTGTTAAGTCCATGATAATCAATGCATGGTCATAGACCTCCGTCCTTCTTCTCAACGAAGAAGAAACCTGCTGTTGCTGGTGAGGTTGAAGGTCGAATGAATCCAGAGTTAATAGCCTCTTCGATGTAATCTTCCATGGCTTGAGATTCTTGACGCGATAGTGGGTAGACTTTACTCTTAGGTGGCATGGCATTGGGCAGAAGGTTGATGGTGCAATCCCAGGGGCGGTGTGGTGGTAGCTGTGTAGCTTTGAATTTGCTGAATACCTCTAAGTAGTCGTGATAGCAGGCAGGAATTTTGGGACTGGGGGCAGTGAACGGACTCTCAACACTCGTGGTGAGACATGGTCTTGGCATATTGATGTTCATGCAATGGGTGAGGCACAATTTGGACCAGTGAGACAGTTCTCCATGATACCATGATAGTACAGGATCGTGAACAGATAACCATGGATGTCCAAGGATGTTTTCATACCTGGGTGAGTCAATGATGTAGAGTGATATGCTTTCACTATGGAACAGACCAATCTGTAGCTGTGCAGGTGCAGTTTGTCAGGCGATACCTCCCTCAATGGTTTTATTGTTGACATTAGTGATGCAAATTGTGGGAACACAAGGTAACATAGGTAGACTGTATTTCTTGACAATATCTTTGTTGATCAAATTCAGAGCAGCACCAGAGTCAATCAACGCTGTCAAGTAATGGGACCATTTTTTGTGGTCAGCTGAACAGGAATCAACAACGATTTTGAAATCTGAAGAGAGCATTGATTAACACTCACCCGTATGGTAGTAATGGTGGCTCTCCCGACTTTGTGTGGGCACTCGACGTTACGGTGGCCTGCTTCACCGCAGTAAAAACACAGATCATGTTGGCGGCGTTGAGTTCTCTCTTCATCAGATAGATATGCATAGCCTATTTGCATGGGTTCTTGGTTGACGTTTGGTGTAGTGAGGAAGTGTGTGTGAGGCAGATGAGCAGATTTCCTCTTAGGATTGTTTCTCAACAGGTTATCTATCTTGATAGCAATAGTAACAAACTCAGAGAATGTTAAATCCTCACCCTTGCAGGCCAGTTCCGTCTGAAGCTCAAGGTTTAAACTCTGTTTGAAAACAGCCCTTAGAGATACATCATTCCATCCACTTTGAGCGGCAAGGGTTCTAAATTCAATAGCGAAATCTGCAGCGGTACGGTTACCTTGAGACATGTGTAACAATTGTGTGGAAATATCCTTTCCCCCCTCGGGATATTCAAACACATCTCTGAGTAGTTGTAAGAAGTATGCAAAGGAGGAACGAAACTGTGAATCCGTCTCCCAAACCGCTGCAGCCCAATCAATCGCTTTACCAGATAACAATGACATCAGAAAAGTGCATTTACTTGCTTCACTTTGAAACTGATCTCTCTGGCTTTCAACATAAATGCGTACTTGTCTGATAAAACCACGACATTGTCCTGAAGAGCCATCAAACTTGTCTGGCAATGCCAGTCTTACCGTTGGTGGTGTAGCTGAAGGAAGCGATCGAATATAGTGGGTCAAATGATCGTTTGCAGACTGCAGCTTGTTGAGCTGCTCTTGTTAGTTCTTCAGCATTTCACTCTGATAAGCGAACTCCGCTTGAAGCTGAGAAACTTCCGCTGGATTCATAGTAGGCGAAGTATTCTGTAATGATGGGGAAGCGGAAGCCGAGGAAGAATCCATATGCGGATGTTTATTCAAACAGTCCATCCAAACACAGTGTCAGAAAAACAGGCAGTGAGGTCAAAAACACAGTAAAGCAGTCCAACCAGGCAAACAGGCAAAAAGGGAGATCCAAAAGAGAAGTCATAACACTAGGCAATAAGGCAATGATATAAACGCTTAGTAAGGCAGATGATCTGGCAATACTTCACAATATGGGAATGAGCATGCATGGCTTATATACTAGGCAAACAGGAAATGACATTACAGGAACTGATGTGGCAGGAAACAGGAAGTGATAGTTCATAATTCAGGTGAGGGCTCCCTCTGGTGGGCAGGAGACAGCTCAGATGTTACAATTGTATGCTGCTTCTCAGGTGAATGCATCTTTTTTTAAAGGATTTTTAAATATTTGTAGAAAATTTGTATTTTTTATATTATATTCAACATTCTCAGATAACAATTTTTTTATTCTGCAGTATAGCTGCTAAAGAAAATGTACATTGTTTTAAAGGAGATATTTACAGTTGAAGTCAGAAGTTCATATACACTTAGGTTGAAGTCATTAAAACTATTTTTTTTTACCACTCCACAGATTTTATATTAGCAAACTATACTTTTGGCAAGTCATTTAGGACATCTACTTTGTGCATGACACAAGAAATTTTTCCAACAATTGTTTACAGACAGATTGTTTCACTTTTAATTGACTATATCACAGTTCCAGTGAGTCAGAAGTTTACATACACCAAGTTAACTGTGCCTTTAAGCAGCTTGGAAAATTCCAGAAAATGATGTCAAGCCTTTAGACAATGTCGTGGTAGATTTCTTCAACACAGCAATCGAAGTGCAGTTGAGTCAAAGATTTCTGGAGATGCAAAGTTCTGATTCCAAAATTTTTTATTCATACCACCTGGCCGAGGGAGAAGTTCCTGTCTTCTGCCCTCCTTATTTTATGACAGGCTTATATAGGATGTACTTATGTATAGTTCCTTTGTTTATTAATATGTTACATGTGATTTTCTCCTCAGCAGATTTCCATGTGATATCAGCAAAATATCTTTTAGGATGCATTTGTATACATTCTATGTTACTCCAAGTTTGCCATATGATCAGATAATAAGGAGCATGCTCTTTATAATAAAGAGACATTTGTCTTTTGCTCAAAAACAGGATGTTCCATTTGAACTTGTGATCACATAATGCTTTTTATAGCTGCAAAGAACCTAACTATTATATTTTCTTTCACACTAGCAAAAGCATAACTATTTCAATATATATTCAATATATGCATAAAACACACTATAATCACTTCATATAGTTATATACTAAATTATTAAATGAAAATATACCATAACAATTAGCCAATTAGCTTCTGATAGGAGGTGTACTGAACTGGAGGTGTACCTGTGGATGTATTTTAAGACCTACCTTCAAACTCAGTGCCTCTTTGCTTGACATCATGGGAAAATCAAAAGAAATCAGCCAAGACCTCAGAAAAACAATTGTGGACCTCCACAAGTCTGGTTCATCCTTGGGAGCAATTTCCAAACACCTGAAGGTACCACATTCATCTGTGCAACCAATAGTATGCAAGTATAAACACCATGGGACCATGCAGCAATCATACCGCTTAGGAAGGAGACGCATTCTGTCTCCTTGAGATAAACATAGTTTGGTGTGAAAAGTGAAAATCAATCCCAGAACAACAGCAAAGGACCTTGTGAAGATGCTGGAGGAAACAGGTAGACAAGTATCTATATCCACAGTAAAACAAGTCCTATTTTGAAATAACCTGAAAGGCTGCTCAGCAAGGAAGAAGCCACTGCTTCAAAACTGCCATAAAAAAAGCCAGATTACAGTTTGCAAGTGCACATGGGGATAAAGATCTTACTTTTTGGAGAAATGTCCTCTGGTCTAATGAAACAAAAATTTAACCGTTTGGCCATAATGACCATCATTATGTTTGGAGAAAAAAGGGTGAGACCTGCAAGCTGAAGAACACCATCCCAACCATGAAGCATGGGGGTGGTAGCATCATATTGTGGGGGTGCTTTGCTGCAGGAGGGTCTGGTGCACTTCAGAAAATAGATGGCATCATGAGGAAGGAAAATTATGGGGATATATTGAAGCAACATCTCAAGACATCAGCCAGAAAAAATTGTGGGCAGAACTGAAAAAGTGTGTGCGAGCATGGAGGCCTACAAACCTGACTCAGTTATACCAGTTCTATCTGGAGGAACGGGCCAAAATTCCAGCAACTTATTGTGAGAAGCTTGTGGAAGGCTACCCAAAATGTTTGACACAAGTTAAACAATTTAAAGGCAATGCTACCAAATACTAACAAAGTGTATGTAAACTTCTTACCGACTGGGAATGTGATGAAAGAAATAAAAGCTGAAATAAATCATTCTCTCTACTATTATCCTGACATTTCGCATTCTTAGAATAAAGTAGTGATCCTAACTGCTCTAAGACAGGGAATGTTTTCTATGATTAAATGTCTTGTGAAAAACGGAGTTTAAATATGTTTGGCTAAGGTGTATGTAAACTTCTGACTTCAACTCTATATTGGAAAACATGCCGAAACAAAAACAAATCAAAAATTCCTTTTGTTGCAGTGTATAATGGGGCAAAGACTACCCTCTCTCACCTTTCTGTTCACTTCAATCCATCTTTAACTCACAAAACAACAAACTCTCTTATTAATAAAGCCGTGTATTGCCAATTTCCTTCATGATAAGTAATGCACAGGACACATATATTATGATTCAATAAATCACGAGCCATCACGTTATAATCTAGCTGCATTAAGCGTGCACGCTTGAGGGACAAGCATCCCCGTGACAGAGTGTGCATCAGCCGGGTGCAGTTTCAGTCTCTTCCCCTTTGATCGGGACATTTGCGCAACTCATAGAAGAGGCGCTGACTGCACAGAGAAATGCCAGTTTCGGAGTTTGTAGTTATTTACATGATCTGCTTCTGTATTATTTGAACTTTAATAAAGCTATAGCACATTAAATATAACTGCATTTAAGATGTAACACCGGGGTGTTTCCTTTAAAGAGCTCCGGCTCTGCTTATTTCACAACAAGAGTGCTTCTGTATTTACTTTTGTATTTTTGCATTATAATTCCCTCCTACTTTGCAATCTACATCACCTAAAGCTGTTTGGAAAGTTTAGAGTGCATCTGGACTGTGAGCTGTGTAATTCTTTCTCTCCTCAGTCAGGCATAAGCTGCAGTGCTTAAACACATCAACTATGGCATGAGACACTGAAAACCATTGAGATCCGACACAAAATCCATCTCACGCATTTTAAAATATTGACTTCTAAAGCCACTTTTTATAATGACAATTTAGGGCTTTACTTGACAGCCACAATAAAGTAATGTATTTAAATGATCTTTATTTGCAGGATCTCTCATTAAATATTGATACTGTATATGTGATTAGTTTAATTAATCTGTAAATTAATTAGTGATTCATTGGCAAATAAAAATTTTAATTGATTGACAGCCCTTGTTCAAAGCTAACCAAAAAAACTTTAGACCGTGCACTACTTCATTTTTTAGGATATTGCTAGATCTAAGGGCAGTTTTGATGGTGGGGCATGATGCAACTGAGTTTGGGTATGTGTACGTTCAAATGTGTACGAGTTAATACTTAATACTACTTTTTAAATTTGGATGTTAACTTACAGTGAAGGTCTTCTGTGTGAAGCTTGGTCTGAATATTTTCCTTCCAATCTTGTATGCCGATGATGAGAGCACAGTAGACACCAGAAAGGTGATGTCACCTTGTTTGTCTTAAAAAGAAAATGTACAATTGTTAAATGTAAACCAAAAAAGTTTAAGTCTTGTTAAGAAAATTTGACTGCTGCGTCTGCTGCTACTGTGTGATGTATCTTAAAGCAATAGTTCATCACCAAATGAAAATATGTCATCATTTACTGTTAGTATGAATCCTACTCTTGATTGGTTGTTATTTATTTTAAATACCTTCATGTCATACCAAACCCATATGCTGTTACTGAACACAAAATGAATTTTTTTTTAATGTTCTTCAGTTCCGTTTTCCATACAATGTCAGGCCATAGTGACCAGTTTGTCAACCCCCAAAAATGGTCATAATAGCACCATAAACAACATTAAGCAACTATACACTATATTTCAAGTCTTCTGGATCTGAACAATACATTTGTACAGTATGAGGAACAGGATGACCATAATATTTTTTTTAATCAAATCATTCCTGCAACTCAGCATGCAGCTCTCTGATCAGATATGTCACAGATTTGATGTTATGACGGTTGATCATGAGACACACACGAAAAAATATAGTATTGACATCTAACCTGCAGCATAATTTGAGAACAGCATAATGGTTATTTGCATAATTAGAACTGCATAATTTTGGTCAGTGCTTCACACAAAGCTATCATGTGGCTTCAGAAGACTTGGAATATACTGCACAAAACAAAGACTTTATTGGTGCTTTTATAACCAGTTTGGAGCTTGACAGACTGGTCATTAAGCGATAGGGAGGACAACAGGTAGTCTTCTTTTTAAAATGATTCAAAACTTTTCCTTTTGTTTGTAATGACAGAATTAAAATTTTGGGGTGAACTATTTCCTTAATGCAATTTCAATAGTTAAACCTAAATGACAGCACTGTCTTGCTGTTCTCTTAAATACATATCATATTCTTAATCCCCAATACCTGCTGTGATAGTTTCCACATTGGAAAGCAGATGAAGAGCTACTTCTTTCTGTTTGCAAAGTGCAGGATCTTGTCTTTGAACACAGGCATACCAGTACTCTTTGATCTTTGAGGTGGAGTCAGGATTCAAAACAATCTCCGGTTACACATGTAACCTCGGTTCCCTGAGATGAGACATTGCAGTAAACGCTTTTGGGGAATTCCTTCTCCGACGACCCTTGAAGCCCTTGTATAATAATGCCAATCTTATGATTGGCAATAGTGTTTGAGCTCCGCCCATTTAGGCGTGCAGTTGGCCTATATATATGTGGATGCGCGAACACCATTTCTTAAAAATTTCTGACTAAAGGACAAGAATGCATCGCTTGCACCTGGAACCTCTGAAGTAGTAGTGCGGCCAGGTTTTGTCTCATTCCCTTTATCTCAGGGAACCGAGACTACATGTGTAACCCGAGACGTTCACTAATGATTCAATTCACTCGACATTGTGGTAAACGCTTTTGGGGAATGGAGTCCCATCATGCTGCACTACATGATGTCATACCCCGAGACAGTGTTGTAGGCAAGACCACCTAAACCGAGACCAAGTCAAGACCAAGACTAGAGTGTATCGAGACTGAGACAAGACCAAGACATTGAGGGGTTGAGACCAAGTCAAGACCCAGACCAAGGCAGGGTGAGACCGAGTCAAGACCAAGACCGACCAGTGCGAGTCCCACACTGCATGACACACTTATGATAAAATGTGAAACATGCAAACCATAGGCACTTCTCAAATTGATCTGAAAGATCCACATTCCCATAAAAACACCCACAAAAAACAAATGAAGTTCCCTGTCTGTCACTCACTCGACATTGTGTCGATGTAGTGACACTAGGGGTTCAATCTTGAGAGCCCCAGTCACCTTTGCTTAAAATAGAAAAGGCCAATGAAAATTGGCGAGTGGAATTTGCATGCTACTCTCCACCCTGGACATACGGGTATAAAAGGAGATGGCGTGCATCACTCATTCAGATTTTCTCCGGAGCCGAATGCATGTGTGTGTGTGTGTTCGTCCTCTCACCTCTTGCTATGCTGCTGAATTTTTACGGCGCGTATCAGCGGTCACCCTAGCACGGTTGAGTGCTGTGCTTCCCCTGGGTGCTTCGGCAGCCTGCTAAAAGAGTATATTCAAGAAAGAGTATATTTTCCTTCTAAAAGAGCTCGCGCAAACACTCTTTTTAAAGATGTCCTCCTGTGTTTGCGCTACTGGATGTGGCCATTATCTCTCCTCTCCGGATACCCATGAAATCTGCCTCGAGTGTCTGGGGCGCCAGCACGCCGAGGCGGCTTTAGTGGAAGGGTTGTGTTCTCATTGTGAGAACATGCCCATGAGAACATTGCGGTCGTGGCTCACTTCCTTCTTCATGAAGCAAGGAGCCACCGCGGCTGCTCCCCAACCTGGTCCATCCTGGGCTGATGCTCAGCCAGCCGGGTCGGCAAGCACCACGGGTGATCTGGATGTGGACATGGGAGCATTTCTGCTGGCTCAGCCCCCGTGGACCTCCCATCCTCCAGCACACTCGTTCTGTCCAGATGAGCTGTCGAGCGATGCAGGCGGTCTGCCTCAGGGCGGGTTTAATGTGTCGTTCATGGCTCGCGACGAGGATGAGCTTTCGGTAGCAGCATCGGAGGGTGGAATTTGGCTATCGGAAGCGGACAAATCTTATGAGCTCCAGCTCACAGGAGGAAGAGCACAGGATGAGGCGGACGCTGAGATGGCAGCCGTGCTTGCCCAGGTGGCTGCGAACATCGGGCTGAAGTGGAACCTTCCACCTTGCCCTGAGCGTTCATGGTTGGATGATTGGTTTCTGGGCTCGGAGCGCGACTCACACCCTGCCTGGAGGCTTTTCTTCCAGGAAACAGCCTGGGACGGGGGAGGAAGAGGCCTGTCCTTGTGACCCGTGGAGACTGTCAAATTGGGGGCGGATTTGTGTCACAGCTGGGCGCTCAGGGGTGGGAGACCGCCACTGGAGTGCCAAACCTGCCAAATAGAGTGGTGGACGGTGGTCGTGATGATGGCCGTGCACACCGGATACGTGACCCAGGGAACAAGGAAACCACTCTTGCTGAACTCTTGAGTACTGCAGCCACTGGGGCATGCAGCGCAATTAAATGCAAAGGTAACAAAAAGATGGAGAGGTCTGCTTACCAGCTCAAGAGCAGCGGGTTTCGTCATCCCTGGGTCGCCCGTCTCAAGGGCGCTTTGAAGCCTTTCATGGGTTCTGGGCGGCCGCGAGACGGGTGGCGTCTGCTTCCTGCAGTGGGCTCCACGCCGGGGCCGGGCCGAAGGGGCAGGCTGCGGCGGAGCCGGTGCAGTCACCGCAGGGGTACGCCCTTGGCGACGAGTAGACGGGGTGCGGGATCTTGAGTCGCGTCGGGGCAGGATATGCCGGATAGCCTCCATCTACTGCTCCACCATCGAGAACTGCTGGGCAAAGTCCTTGACGGTGTCGCCGAATAGGCCAGCCTGGGAGATGGGGCAGCAAGGAATTGTCATGTCGGCCTCACCCATCTTCAACAGGTTGAGCCCAAGGTGGTGCTCCTGGACAACTAATGTGGACATCGTCCACCCGAAAGGCCGCGCCATGACCTCCGTTGCTCAGAGAGCGAGGTCGGTCACCGAGCACAGTTCGTACATCAATCCCGGGGCGGAACTACCCTCGTGCAGTTCCTTTAGCGTCTTGGCGGACTTGGAGGAGAGCCATGGCGTGCAGGATGGAGGAGGCTTGTCCAGCGGCACCGTAGGCCTTGGCCATCAGAGATGACATAAACCTACAGGCCTTGGACAGGGGCTTTGGGCACCCGCGCCAGGTGGCTGCGCTCTGCGGCATGGGTGTACAGCGAGCACCTTTATCCACTGGAGGATTGCCGAATAGCCCTTGGCCGCCCCACCATCGAGGGTAGTGAGGGCGGGGAAGATGAAAAGATCGGGACCGGGCAGTAAACAGTGCCTCTCACAACCTTGTCAGCTCTTCATGCACTTCTAGGAAAAAAGGAACGGGGGCGGGGCATGGCTTTGAGTGGCGCCGCGAGCCCAGGAACCAATCATCGAGCCATGAGGGTTTAGGGAAGAGCAGAGGGTTCCACTCTAGCCGACGCTTGTGGCTGTCCGGGAAAGCATGTCATCATCTCCACATCAGCCTGTGACTGGGCAATCATCCCCGAAGGGAGGAGCCCAGCTGAGGCTTCTGCGTCCGACTGGACGAGCCCACTCTCCGATGCTGCGCTCGAGAGCTCATCACTTTCGCGGGCTCCAAATAAGAGGTCGAACTCGCCGTGAGATGAGCCGGCAGACTCATCCGGAAGCCCGATCGGGGCAGACGAGCGTGCTGGGGATTGGGAGGTCTGTGGGGGGATACCTGGCGGAGGCGGTCCCATTGGGGTCCCCAAATCGCCCCCAGTGCTAGCCTCATACCCGTGGGTAAAAGGACTGAGGCGGGGAGCCTCTGGGGTGGCTTGCTTTCTTACGAAGGCGAGCCGTGACCGCATCGTTGCCATGGACATGTCCTCGCAATGAGAACATGACCATCCACGAACGCTGTCTCCACGTGAGCAGTGCCCAGACACGAAGACAGTGATCGTGACCGTCAGAAGGCGAGAGATAACGAGCGCAACCAGGAATAACACACAATCGGAAAGGCATCTTTAAAAAGACGTGTCTTTAAAAAGACGTTCCGTGTGTGCCACTCTTATTTCTGCCGAAGCGCCCAGGGGCATTCTCTGCATTGTACCAGTGCAGAGGGGGGAGAAGCCGGTGAAATGTGCCGTCAGATCCAGCAGTGAATGAACAGTCGTGGGAATTCAGTTCAGTGAGCATGACCGTTCGGCTCCGAAGAGAAATCTGAATGAGTGGTTGCATACCAGCTCCTTTTATACCCGTATGTCCGGGGGAGTGGCATGCAAATACCACTTGCCAATTTTCATTGGCCTTTTATCAAAGACCAAGAGTGACCCCTAGTGTCACTACATCGACACAACGTCGAGTGAGTGACAGATAGGGAACTACTTGTTTAAAATGTAGAATATTTTTAGAAACTAAGACATTTTCTCTGCGTACACAATCGATGTAGAACTTTGCTCAGAGGCACTGATCCAGAGTCTTTTTTCATCCCATTCTCCCAGTTACAGGGAGCTATAATACGGAGCAGTTCGGCTGAATAAGTCAGTGAATTGAGCAAATATTTCACCCTTTGTGTCATGTCGTGGCCAGTTGAAGACTAGTCTAGTAATCCCTCTACCTAAATGCGTTTTCTGATTTTTTTATGCAGTGTGTATTAACACATGAATCAACCACGTTTCACTCAACTGAATGTTGACCACATATTACTCTAAAATCCGAAATACACATGCGCTTTAGCTAGTTGAATGACTGTATCTAAAAGATGATTGGCTCTTTTACCTGCAAGGTGGGACTTCCTTTCTTCATCCATTGACTGATGGGTGCTAGAACTTCTTGGTTGGACATTCCAATTTCTCCCATTAATTTAATAAAAGTGACTTGTTTCTCTCTGCTAAATAATCTCTGGCCTCACACTCTATAGAACAGTAGAGGTGTACAAAACCAACACATTACTTTATTTAAAAAGTAACTCAGATATTATGGTCTAAAATAAAAATATTGTGTTACTTTACTCGTTACTTGAAAATAGTAATCTGATTACGTAACACACATTACTTTTATCGTGTCACCCCCAACACTGCATATATTGTTCTCATCAAGCCGAATAACTTTCATACTTACAGTCATTAGCTCGCCCAACAGGAAGTCGGCCATTTTGTATTTTCTGAAAATCGCAGGCTCTGAAGTTTTAAATACTCCTACGGGATTCATGTGACTGGCACCAAATTTGTGCAACATCATGGCAAGACATTGTAGATGCTAAATTGCGAACGGATTTTTGATATTTTGAACGATGTCCGATGGCGAAGCAAAAAATGTATGGCGAAAAATGGGAAAGTGGAAGTGCCTTATATCTTCTGTGTATTGAGTAATTTTGATGAAAATTCAGCTGTATGTTTGGTAATGGGAGCTGATCACATGGATGCAGATATTATGGGTCATGGTTATAGCACCACCAACTGGCAGCAGGAAGTATGGCACTTGTTTACATGTTTACATGTATTGCTTCAAAAATCTTTTGAATAATGTCAAGACAATGCTGATGTAAAATATCAAGGGATATTTTATATCTTACATAGTGTTACCATGGCAACACATTAATTGTTATTATTCCTTTCTTCCTATATATGGGTGTTTTTAGGCATTTGGCATGCTTAAAATTTCATGAAATTTTGTACACAGTTGTTGGCCATTAAGGCTGGGCAAAAGTTCACACATGGGCATGTAGGGTGGGCTCTGTAGTGCCCCCTTTAAAATGGGCATGTAAGACGGCCCCTGTAGCACCTCCATTTTCACCTAGTCACCAAAATTTTTACATATACTGTATAGATCTCATCAAGCCAGACAACTTTCTTAATTATAGTTATTAGCTCTGCCCAACAGGAAGTCAGCCATTTTTGATTTTTTGAATATTGCAGTCTCTGAACTTTTATATACTCCTCCTAGGGGATTCATGAGACTGTCACCACATTTAGACAATATTATGCCAAGACATAGAAGATGCTAAATTGTTAACAGATTATTTATATATTGAACAGTGTTGCCATAGCAACACAATAAATTAAGGGCACAAATGTGAAACAGGACGTTCCTTATATCTTCTGTGTGCATTGTATGATTTTGATGAAAATGTAGCTGTATGTTTGGCAATGGGGGCTGATCATATTTATGTGGCTATTATGGGTCACAGTAATAGCACCACCAACTGGCAGCAGGAAGTATGGCAATTTTAACAGATGTTGAAATAGCGCTCTTGTGTTTATATGAATTGCTTCAAATTTCTTTAGAATATTGTCAAGACACTGCTGAAGTAAAATTGTAAAGGGCTATTTGATATCGTATATGCTGTTTCAATGGTAATTTATTGTGCAAGTGATAGACTTATAGCTTTTTTATTTCACTTTAAAAACTGCTAAGTTTACTGTAATGGAAATGTACTGCACAAACTTTTAATTTTTTATATAAATAAAATATAATAAAAATATGAATGTATTGAAATGTAGAAATTCTAGAACATCAAAGCTTTATGTGCTTTCTAAGTGGCAATTAACTTGTTCAGACACAGTACCAGAAATATCCAAGAGGACAGCGAAGATCCATTGTTGTATGATTCCCAAAATACCACTTCTCAGTCCCTCCAGGATTTTGCGGGTCGTATCTAGAAGGGATCCCTCTTTCATACGTTATGTATAGTCTATGTAACTAAGTTCATCAGTTAAATATGTTTATCAAAAGAATGATATATAAAGTTAATGATCCATTTAAGATGGCTAGCAAAATAACAAGGGCATGCTCATGAACAGCATTTAATTTTAAACAACATAAGCATTAATTATACATTATTAAGAAGATATCAACATATGTGCCAGTGATGTACTTCGAGAATGGGTGGCGAGCACTCCTTGTTGCTGTGAGTTCCGCAGTTTGCACTCTTTTCCAGTCGAATCCCATTGAAAAATGCAAACAATGTGTCCCCACTCAAGATATACATCCACTGAGGTGCTAATGCAATCTTTGTTAATTAAAATATAAAGTTTCATATGGGCAGATTCGAACCCTAAACCTCTTATGTAATGGGCAAATTAATTACCACTAAACCACCCAGTCAGACTCCTTTTACCAGCGCTGATTGATGTACTTCTCCACTGACTTACAATATCTCCTGACCAACAATAGCACACATAGAGATGAAGTTATCAAATTTATTATGTTAAATATTTATTTTAGAACTTGAAGTGATCATCAAGAATGACTTTTTATCAAAGCAGACCATTTAAAATCTTTTACTAGTGCTCATTGTTGCTGTGCAACTTCAAACACTGTGTATCATGAGCATGCCATTGTTATTTTGCTAGCCATCTTAAACTGATCTTTAACTTTATATGTCATTCTTTTGATAAACACAGTTACATATATTTAGCCTATACATAACAGACTGCACATGCACGAGAAGTTGACAAAAGAGGGATCCCTTTTTGACACGACCGATTTTGCAATCTTGCAAATTCAACAAATCTCCGCATTATTTGCGGTAGTTTGCCATTTTGTATAATTCCCACAAATTTTCTGCCAAAAAAACAAACAAAATGTCCCAAAAATCCCATCACTTTCCTTCATGTTTGACAGAGGCAAAACAAATGCTTGAAAAGCCTGAAGCATTCTCAACATATCCAAATGCACAGGTGCCATTTGTATCATCTCCATAGTAACAGTGTAGGTGTCTCCTCCATGTTATGCGTTCACTATCAAAATCCTTCTAAACTTTCACAGGCATTTAATCTTCACCCTGCATGCTGTGAATGAGACACAAAACCCCGCATTTATACAAAGAATCCCTAACATTCACTTAAAATCCCCATTAGACAAAGGACCCAAAAGCAGAGATGGTGGTTCAATGGTTTTATTAACAAAGTTCTCGATGTCAAGATAAGGCGCTCCTGGCGCTGGCTGCAGAGGGCTGAAATCCAGTGAGCCGCAATGGGCTAATGAAGGGTGTGTTGTGGAAATCAGGAGCAATCCGAAGAGAGTCTGTTGAAGCTGGTGTGGTGCGAAGCAAAGCCCAGATGATATACTCTCCAAAACACAAGCAGAGACTGAGGAATCCTCCTCCACATGAACTGGGCACAGAACTGGCGAGGGCGACGGCAAACACAAAGGTAACCACACCTCTACAGACAGGCAACCAACAGACACATGAGCATGCTCCAACTACACAAGAGAGCACATGACAGTGATCAATAAACTGGCATAGAACAAGGGGAAACACAAGGAATAAGTAGGGAGTGCAATCAGAGTGAAGCAGATGGTAACGGGCGAGTAAAACATTGCCGTGATCAGCGTCTCCCCAAGATCGATCAGCAGAAACTCTGATCGTGTGCCAGCTCCGCCTGTGAGACATGAGGAAGAGAGAAAAACAAACAACAGTATGAGCCAGCACAAATGTAGGAACCTTGATAAATAGTTTTTTGTTGGTAACCAATTGGTAATTTTTGCTTTTAATAATTATTCTATAGGCGGACATGCAGTATTCTAACCTAATTTATGTACTCATTTGCCCAACATTAATTTAGAGGCTATTTAAACAGTTGTGCTTATGAATAATGATTGCAGACTCAAAGTTAATGTACTTCATTTACAGTATATTGACAGTAAACAGAGAAAAAAAATGCAACAATAAAAGAAATTGAAACCTATTGCCACAGAATTGCAACAAAATAACAAGCCCAAATGACTTCTGTGCTCATATTAAAATGTACTACACCTAATGCCTTGAATTACATCTGTTAATTTAATTTAAAGCCATTTTAAGGATAAATAAAAATGGTAAATGACATCCATTACAATATAATCTTTAGATCTACATATTTTTTTCAATAAATAATTATATTAAATTGTAGCAAAAATGTAAAATTAATCAGTTAGCAAAAAAAAAAAAAAGATAGATAGATAGCTTCTCTGAATTTTCTGAACTTTTAAATACTCCTCCTAGGTGATTCGTGAGACTGTCACCACATTTAGACAACACTACACCAAGACATCGAAGGTGCTAAATTGCGAACAGATTTTTAAATATCGAACGGTGTTGCCATGGTGATGCACTAAATTAATGGCAACAGGAAGTTTCTCATATCTTGTATGATTTAGATAAAAATTGAGCTGTATGTTTTTTTCTCGGGGGCTAATCACATGGATGTGGCTACTGTAGGTCACGGTCATAATGCCACCAACTGGCAGCAGGAGGTGTGGCACTTACAACAGACTTTGATATAATCAACTTACATTTACCCAAATCACTTCAAAATTATTTAGAATAAACAATTAGAAAGTGTAAAGACACGGCTGATGTAAAATTTTAAAGGGTTCCTTGATATCTTAAATAGTGTTGTCATGGGGACCTCTGGGGTTGGGTGTTGTTGTTTTTTTTGTTTTTTTTTTTTGTTTTTTTGCAGTGTTCTTTTGAGGAATTGTTTCTGTTTCTTCTTTTTGAAGTTAATAAAAAATGTATCACAAAAAAAAGTGTTGTCATGCCAACGGATCAAATTACATGATGTTGTAGTGTATTTGGATGTATTTACAGTAACAAACTCAGCCATGCAATTTTATTCATGCTTATGACTTGAATGTGGCTATGGGGGTCACGGTCATAGTGCCTCTAGCTGGAAACAATAGATGTGACACTTCCAAAAGATTATGAAAAAAACCCCCAAAAACTCTTATGTTGGGTGCTTCGTTCAGGAGCGGGTTTGGTTATTAGCAATAATTAATAATTATCAAAGAGAATTATTAATTATTAAAATCAATAGAACATTGATTAGAATTAATGTTAGCTTATTGATCCTTCAAACAATCATCAAAGATAATTATCAAAATCAATAGAATATCAATAAGGATTTATATCACCAGGGCACCATCCTGGAATCAGGGACTAATAACCAGACAGAATAGCTATACGTAATAGCTAATCATACAGTCTCACTATACAATTGTTCTCTTAGGAAAGTCGACGTCTGGAGAAAATTGACATTCAAAATGTAAACAATGAAGGCTTGAATCCGAGCACTGACACCCCCTGCCAGCCCTTGACACAGGTCCTTGCAGAACAATACCAAAACACTTCTCTTTAAAGTATAAAAAGTTTATTGATTCAATAATATCAATTAATAATCAATACAATGCAGTCAATAAACTTCCAATTCCAACTACAAACTAAACAGTAACATGATTAGATATGATAACAAATAAGCCTATAATAGATAAGCCTATAATACATGAGAGGAAGGTATGTGTGTGTGTGTGTGTGTGTGTGTGTGTGTGTAAGGAGTGGAGCGCACAAAATGGTGGACATGGCTCTCATGGAGAGTACATCATGTGAGGTTTCCGGCCAGAGAAGGTGGCTGTGAATGTGGGCGGAGAAACTGGTTAATGGTGTCTGCCCATTTAACGCATCTCCGCTGGTACGATAACTTAGAAAAAAAGCTAGACTTTATCGGCAAATTATCTGTTCGCCAAATGTGTGTGCTGATATGTTTGTGAGGGGTCGTGTGTGTGTGTGTGTGTGTGGTTAGTACGAGAGAGAGAGAGCAGAGTGAAGGCACCAAAGCCGTTTTTAGCGATCGTGGAAGAGTAGGCAATTGTTCGTTTATCACTCAGAGATGCGGTGAACGGCTCGTAATCCGTCCGCCACGGTCGTTGGTTCTTTAATGGATAAACTCAGTGTGTCGGTCTCACCCGCGATGGCGGATATACACAAACAATCCAGTGTGTTTGGACAACAATACAGCAAATCTCATTTATGGTAACAGTACGTTACAGTAATACCTTGAGTATTATTAGCAGCAAGCAATAACCTTGATACACAAGAATAACACACTATAATAATCTATCTCTGCCCAGACGTGAGGACATGGGTAGAATGTGTGTTTTCTTCCGTCGTTTGACTCCAATTCGGTTCCTCGAAGCTCGGGTGATGACGGGAGGCCGTTTCCTTGCTCTGTCGGTGGCCGGTATGACAGCAGATTCTCAGCGGGTCGGTGGAGAAAACTAGCAAAGTCGACTCGGTTGAAGAAGGAAGAGAAATCTTCTTTCATCACTTCTGCAGGCAAAAGGGTGAAGATGCGGATTGCTTGGCAGTCTCCTTTAGATCCGTTAGCGTGCTCGGTGGAACACAGAGAAATCTCAACTCATTTAGTGAGATGAAGATTGTATGGCCAAAGTATCAGGTACATACGTTACTTCTTTGGGCAATGAGGCTACACCTGGGAGCAGCAAAGCTGCATCTAGACGAGGCACATACTGTTGCTGGAAGCCACGCCCAGAAATATCTCCATGGTTTTTATTCTCCCGATGACTTCATGGTTGAGGGACGCATTCTGTCATGTGCCTCATCCAATAGTTGAGAGTTCGATCCTTCAGAATTTCACATAAAGGTGTAAAGTGAGCAAGGCTTCATGGGATCTGTAGTCTGTTTTGGACTCCCTTTGTTTGATTTTGGCGCGGTTGATGTTATCAGGCTTTATGACTGTATGTAGGCCTCAGTCAGGCTTAATGACTGTATGTAGGTCTGCCTTTGTCTCATATCTGAGTACATGAGGCCCAACACTTATATTCACCCCTATCACATCAAATTTACTCATACTAATGTCAAATTTACTTGTTTATTCGACCAAATGCATGTGTCCATCATGCAATGTTTTCCGAAAGACACAGGGTGGAAATGGACCCATGGTGTTTGGGCCCGTCATTGCTGCTTGTAGCTATATTTTATTTTTATTTTTTTTAGGGAAGGGGGTGAGTTTTGTTATCATTAGTGACATTCACTCTGAAAAGTTGATCATCTGTATCCCTGGTACACCTCAAGCCATCAGACTCATCAGCGCAGGAAAGCAGAGCCAAAGCCTGACTGACGTAATTACCATAACAATTTTCATCCGCAAGTAAATTGCAGTTCTATGCTTATACCGCTGAAGGGTCAAAAGTTACAAAGTGTAGCTTTAAAATAAAATGTAGCATTATAAATGAATATATGAAATCTGAATATATGTACTGATTACCATTGCTCTATGTCTGCCAACCATGTTGAGTGGTCCAAACATCATCTGCAGCCTGAAACTTAACTTTTGGTCAGATGTTAGGAGTGAATGCACTTGGCTGCATAGGAAAGCTATAAGATGCTCCCTTGCTCCTTTGCTCCCTGTTTAGTGAATGACTTAACCTCCAGTGTGTTGACTGACTGCACTAGTCTCAGAACAGTTCAAAATGCACCTTATTTTCATCCTAACTTTATATAAAGCCTCTTAAAGCAACATTTTTCAGCTTTTGGATAAAACCACTGATTTTCAATGTGATAATGCACAATTAATATATGATTTCTAAAGGAAAAAGGGTCTATAGTCCTTGTAAATAGTCATTGTGTTTAACAGTATGCTGTTTCACGATAAATTGCTCATATTTTCAAAATGGCATACTGAATGAAACTATAGACTCTGGTCTTTTGACTCAAACAGGTTTCAATGTCAAAACTTAATGAGGTTTTTTATCGGATGTAGTTTTGTTGCCGTTTCTCCCAAAGACAAACTCTGCTGTGATTGGCACCTTAATATTTTGTCACATGACTCAGTGGTTAGTAACCCTTTACTAACAGTCCAGAGTGTTCTAAACTGAGTCTGAACCTCGGTGTCGCATGAGGCTAGGAGTGGGTGATATACTGGTTAAATTAATTTTAAAAATTGTTAACCAGTAAAAATGTTCAAGTATTGTGTAGGATATTAGGTGCAGAAGAGCGAAAAATTGCTGCAATATGACTTGAATCTAGAAAACCCAACCTTTTAATCCTGGAATTCCTCAATGTCATAAATTAAAAGATTCTGCTCGACTAGGCATCAAGATGTCTAGTGGAGGACTGCCTTTGGACAATAAAATGGTCAAAGAGACTGAAACAGCAGGATTTAAACAAAATAGGCCACTGGTCAGAGGCCCCTCAACCAGGGTTGGGAGGGTTACTTTTGAAATGTATTCCACTACAGATTACAGAATACATGCTGTAAAATATAATTTGTAACAAATTCTGTTAGATTACTCAAGGTCAGTAACATATTATAAATACTTTGGACTACTTCTTTAGCACTGGTAGATATTTTCACTTGTTTTGACTATAAAGACTCTGCCAGTACAGCAATTCAAAATACACATGTTAAAAATACATTCTCTGAAAAACCTAAATATCTTATTTAAATAAATCAAATTTATCTTGTTTTAAGGATTTTTAGATATTTTTACAGGAAAACAATACTCATTTTTTTAATCAAGAATATGATTTTTGCCCTAATATCAAAGGGCAAGAAAAAAAGAAATTATGATCTAATGTGAATTTTCTTGATAAAAAAATATGATCGTGCCTGGTAACATGTGCATGTAAAATGGCTAGGAATACCATTTTAGCTTAGCTAAAGCTGACATTTTACACAAGGTTTATTTCTGTTTATTCTGCTCCAAATTTACTTCTCTGTCTGCTCATATAAATGTAACACATCATAAGAAAGTGTTTCACCACTGTTCAAATGCACTTTTGATCGCATCATTTATATGTATAAATGAAAGAACTAAATATTAAATGCAACACATGACAATAAAATGCAAAGTAATCTCTTCAGTAATCAAAATACTTTTTGAATGTATCTGTATTCTAATTACCAATGATTTAAATTGTAACTGTAGTGGAATACAGTTACTTATATTTTGTATTTTAAATATGTAATCCCGTTACATGTATTTTGTTACTTTCCTACCCTGCCCTCAACCTTTGGGATGGTGACATGGTGCAGACTCAGCATGACCTTCTGAACTTCCACACAGAGCTAAAGCAGGCTTTCTTTGAAAGGTTTCCTTGTTAAAGCCCCTCGTGTTTGCATGATCCTAATCTGAAGACACCTCATCTTAATCCATCAACATTACACACAAAGTCACTGTAGTACGCTGAGTTAACCCACTAAAAGGTACCGAATGCATTTTGACCCAAAATGTACACAATATCTAGCCTCACTAGATAATTCTAAAAATGACTTTATGACCTGTGATCACTGTTATAACTGACAAATTAATGATTATAGCCTGATGTACCTTTTAAAATATGTGTAGTGATTTGTAATCACTTGTAACTGACAAATCAATAAGTATCATCTTTAATCTCATATTATTCATCTCATTCTACTAAGAATGATAACTATTCAAGGCTTAACCTAATAATATACCCTGACAATCAGGTTTCTCATAACATGTAATGTATTATCCATGTTGTAAAACCAATTAATTAACCAGTATGATTTGTAATCAGGGATTTTCATGTTTTGTTACTTACATGTATAATATTCATGAAAGTATGTCATATTTAGTATGCAAATTCTTGCTTGTTTATGTAGAGAATGTTGATGACAACGAATGTCATGTCTCTTGTACCGTTTTCAAGATATAAAAGTTCATGATTATACATGCACTATTATGAGTGGGAAGTTTGTAAGAATCCTCCACACAAAGGATTGTAAATCAACTTTGAAAAGGATAGACCAGTTGACCATGTGACTCTGAAAAGCCACTTCTGATTGGCTCAGGACACCTTAGGGGTGTGGCCAATTTCAGATCAAAAGTTTCCTACCAAGGAAGAAGTCTTCGGTGGTGGTCTCCTCTCTTCTTCGTCTCTCTTGCTCTTCACTTCCTCTGCAGCTCCTCCACGCTCTTGCCCTCGTGGCTTGCAGCCTCCATGCCATGTAGAGTCCAAGGAAACTGAGGACCCGAATTCCCAAGGAAGCCTCTCACTCTCTGCTCTACGGGTCACACAAACGTAACGGGAGTCGTGGGTCCTCCTTGTGGAAGGCCTCACTTCAAAGCCCACCTTCTCATCCATCGACACAATAACTATCCACGATCATAACAGAGTCCAAGACATCGACGGAATGAACTTTCTACAAAAAGCCAAAGAACCAAGCCATAGCAAGGAAAAGCAATGCAAGGAAATGCAACGACATGCAAGTACATCTCCAGACTTTTGCTGAAAGTGCTGGTGTATTATTTAAATACTTTGAGTTATCCGAATGCAAATAGATTTAGACTCAAAGAAGGATAAATGGTTCTTAAGGCATTGTCTACAGACTCCATAAAGTTCATTTTCTCTGTATTGATCATTTATTTCACATTATGTCACTTTACTCACCAACCTGTTTCATGTTGTATGTGTTAGATTAGTTTATTTTTAGAATAGCAATAAAGTTTGTTTTTATTCAAAGACAATTTGACTGTGGTATATTTTGATAAATAATCTCGTCATATGATTTTAAAAGATCTTGCCTCAAAGCTATACCTAAAATATGTGTGATATTATTTTCAGTAAGCCGTGATAATAGTATTACTCAATCATAATTAATCATTAATTAATCATAATTCCCTTATTAAAGCTAATTCCTTACAATAGAAATTGTGAGCGGATCCAACGAGACGTTGTATTATGATTTTAATGGTGGAGAATTTTATTCGGACAAATAATCTAATTATTTGTAATTTATCTTTCTTATAATGGTTGTCGAACGTGACTAATTCCATTATACATTTCCTTACATAATAATGAAGTAGAATAAGGACAGTTTAAATTAATTCCTAACACACATACTGTTCCTACAATTATTTCTATCATGGTTATGCAAAATGTCACCGCATGGTAGGGAATGTTTGTTTAAATCAGACGTTGCACAAAGAATAATCATTATATTATAATCATTATATTATGTTTTATCTGTCATTAGTTACTTTTGCACTAATTTGCATTAATATATACATTTTTCTCATGGTCTTGGATATGAGCACTGTCTCTCTGTCACACATGCACACATGCTTACACAAACAGTGCACGGGCAGAGAGAGAGAGAGAGAGCGAGAGAGAGAGAGAGAGAGAGAGAGAGAGAGAGAGAGAGAGAGGACATGTTAAAATTGTGAAAATAAAAAAACTGATTTGCTATTTCTTTTTTCATGCCTTTTGGAATTATCTGTAAATTAAGCCTCATTTTGGTTTGGATTGAAAAACAATGCTGAGTAGATAAAATTATATATATATATATATACACTACCTGTCAAAAGTTTTGAAACACTTGACCGAAATGTTTCCCATGATCTTAAAAATCTTTTGATCTGGAGGCATGTGCTTAAATGTTTGAAATTAGTTTTGTAGACAAAAATATAATTGTGCCACCATATTAATTTATTTCATTATAAATCTAAAATGTAATTAAAAAAAAAAGTTTTTGAAATTGATGACTTGGACCAAATAATAAAGAAAAGCAGCCAATAAGTGCCCAGCATATAGATGGGAACTCCTTCAATACTGTTTAAAAGCATCCCATGGTGATACCTCAAGAAGTTGGTTGAGAAAATGTCAAGAGTACATTTCTGAAAATTCTAGGCAAAGGGTGACTACTTTGAAGATGCTAAAATATAACACAGTTTTGATTATTTTGGATTTTGTTTAGTGACAACATAATTCCCATAGTTCCATTTATGTTATTCCATAGTTTTAATGACTTTACTATTATTCTAAAATGTGAAGAAAAAACTATATAATAAAGAATGAGTGATAAATGAGATGTAAGTGTTTCAAAACTTTTGACCGGTAGTGTATATATATATATATATATATATATATATATATATACTGCCGACCAAAAGTTTGGAATAATGTACAGATTTTGCTGTTTCGGAAGGAAATTGGAACTTTAATTCACCAAAGTGGCATTCAACTGACCACAGTGTATAATCAGGACATTAATAACATGAAAAATTACTATTACAATTTGAATATTTTTTCCAGAACTTCTTAAACTACTTCAAAGAGTTCTCATCAAAACATCCTCCATGTGGAGCAATGACAGTTTTGCAGATCCTTGGCATTCTAGCTGTCAGTTTGTCCAGATACTCAGGTGACGTTTCACCCCATGCTTCCTGTAGCACTTGCCATAGATGTGGCTGTCTTGTCGGGCACTTCTCATGCACCTTACAGTCTAGCTGATCCCACTAAAGCTCAATGGGGTTAAGATCCATAACACTCTTTTCCAATTATCTGTTGTCCAATTGTCTGTGTTTCTTTGCCCACTCTAATGTTTTCTTTTTGTTTTTCTGTTTCAAAAGTGGCTTTTTCTTTGCAATTCTTCCCATAAGGCCTGCACCCCTGAGTCTTCTCTTCACTGTTGTACATGAAACTGGTATTGAGCGGGTAGAATTCAATGAAGCTGTCAGCTGAGGACATGTGAGGCATCTATTTCTCAATCTAGAGACTCTGATGTACTTATCCTCTTGTTTAGTTCTACATCTGGCCTTCCACATCTCTTTCTGTCCTTGTTAGAGCCAGTTGTCCTTTTTCTTTGAAGACTTTAGTGTACACCTTTGTATGAAATCTTCAGTTTTTTGGAAATTTCAAGCATTGTATAGCATTCATTCCTAAAAACAATGATTGACTGATGAATTTTTAGAGAAAGCCGTTTCTTTTTCACCATTTTTTACCTTATATTGACCTTAAGACATGCCAGTCTATTGCATACTGTGGCAACTCAAAAACAAACACAAAGACAATGTTAAGCTTCATTTAACGAACCAAATAGCTTTCAGCAGTTTTTATAATGGCAAGTGATTTTCTAGTACCAAATTAGCAATATAGTATGATTACTCAAGGATAAGGTGTTGGAGTGATGGCTGCTGGAAATGGGGCCTGTCTAGATTTGATCAAAAATTAAATTTTTCAAATAGTGATGGTGCTGTTTTTTACTTCAGTAATGTCCTGACTATACTTTGTGATCAGTTGAATGCCACTTTGGTGAATTAAAGTACCAATTTCCTTACGAAACAGCAATATCTGTACATGATTCCAAACTTTTAGCTGCCAGAGTGTGTGTGTATATATATATATATATATATATATATATATATATATATATATATATATTAAAAATTGTCTAAATATTTTTTTTACATTAAAAAAAATAAATCATTATATATATATATATATATATATTTTTTTTTTTTTTTTTTTTTTGTATTTATTTATTTATTTATTTTTTCAATTTTTGAATTACTGTCCATATCTTTGCAACCAAACATTTCTAAAATATCACAATATAAATGTTTGCTTACATCACCCAACTGTGCAGGCTTCACTGGCCATTCATGCAATCCATGCTTGCTGTTATTAGATGCTCAACAATGCTCTATTCATTCCCTACACATAAGGTGCAAAGAACAGTCCAATCTCTAAATGTCCAAAAAAAAAAAAAAAAAAAAAGTGTCTCTGCAAAAAAATACAGATATTCCTTTCAGTGCAAATGGACTGATCTCACCAAGTCCTTTATTACCTCGTCATGGAATCGTGTAGTTTGTGTCCAAATTTGTTCCACTACACAAATATTCCACAAAAATTCCAGTTCATAGGAGTAAAGGCCCTAAACTGGTATCCTTATTCCTTTCCTTAATCTTTTTCTTGCTCGTTCCAAATGTCTCTATCTTCCACCTGTTTTTTTCTTTTCTTTTATTTCTTCAGGTATATCTACTTAAAAGTCCTCTGCACTCCCTGCTGTGTCCAGGAATCATATAAAAAAAATCTTAAAATCTCTGCTCATTAAATATTCCAGTGCATAAAAATAAGATGCAAAACAAAGAGTTGACTGCTGTAAAATTTTACAACAACAATTTAACTTTTAAAAGGATAGTTCCAGGTGGATGCTGCACACTGGTGGTCATTGAGGAGAGTCACCTGTTCGCCATGTAAAGCTCTTTGAGTGTATTGTCAGAAAAGCGCTATATAAGTGTAACATCCATATTCACTGAGAAATTAAAATTCTGTCAACATTTCCTCACCCTCCTGTTGTTTTAACCCCAACCCATAAGCAAAAAGGAGAAGCTAGGCAACTTGATGTCTTTTTTTGTTTAACCAATGTTTAGATACATACTCCACAAGCCCTAATGTGTGGAAATGTCTCAAAGTTATCTCTATCAAAAATTTCCTTTTACAGTTTGATGACTTCACTCCCTTGACAAGGTATATAGTACATGGGCAAATCAATGCTTATTACAAGAGCTGCCAGAGGAGGGATGAAAATAGCTTAAACATGTGATTGCTAGGTCAGGGCTGATTGTTTCCTCTCATCATTGCTGGTGTACTCACCATATTACACCATGTTTACTTTCTTCTCTGAGAGGAGGCTATTTGTTTTCACTTTCTGCTCAAATGAGAATGCAAATTGGACTGAATGATGTTGCGATGTAGACAAATATGCCATTCATACTGTGTAAATTAGGGTACAGATTTATGGTGTTAGAGTGAGGTAGGGAAATTATGTAATAGCATTATTTAACAGTGAAATGTGTAAAATTGTCTTTGGTAAATTATATACTGTATACACGCAGTATATATCTCAGGACGGTCCGAATTGTAATGTTGGGTTCTTGGAGTGGAAGAGGATGGGAGGAGATGCTGGAGTAAGTACTTTCAGTCTTTTAATAACAATCGATGGAGTGGAACAAACAATGGAGTAGAACTAATGGAGTTCATTAACAGAGGTTCGGGAGGAGCATGTTAATTTTAATCTGACAAATCACAGCCAACGAGCAGGAGTATATAAGCTGCTCATATGTTCTCTTATTTAAACTTTCCACCCGGGAAGCAGTGCCTGCTGCCTCCGCAAGATCCAGCTTCATGCCATTAAAATTAAATTTTTGAAAGCGAGAGAAACAAAGATTAACTATTCAATCTAACCACCATTTCAACCCAAAGCATTTTTAATCAGGTGATGCCCGTCAGCTTCATTACCACACCACAGCTTGTTTAGGGGGCGTGCTCAATTCAGCGATTGTTCGTCATCTTCTAACATGAATATCATGATTGTTTCTCCCTCTAAAGTGCCCTTCGGAGCGTGATTTTATTTCATTCTGAACACAGGGGCATCATGCAACACAGAACTCCTTTCAATCGACCGATAATCTAATGACAAATTCTTTTCAAACCAACACAGACATTTAAATGCAAGCTTGCTGCCACGCAGCACTCGCTCTGACCATTCCACAGCACACTGCAGTTATACACGGCTTCTGTCCGAACAGACACGAGTCGAATTCGGCTCCGCAAGAGGCGGATCACGCGCCTTGCCCAACTCATTCATAAACATCCTGCAGCATCTTGCTTGCTCTCAGCATTAATAACATATATTGTACAACAGGGGGCAGTCATACTCCTAAGGAGCGAATGACCACAAGTGTATCCTTCAGTAACGATTGCAAGTTCATTTCTCCTGCATATCTGCATGCAGAACAGAGCCAAAACTCTTATTTCTCAGATCATTATATGCTGTTTTTAACATTGTTTATTAAGATGTACTGTATTTCCCAGCACATTTCTCTTGCATTTCTGTATGAAGTGCAGAGCTGCAACTCAATGCATTCCTAGATAATTCACACTTATTGTTATGTGATGCATTTCCTATGCAAGATGTATATTGTACTGCAGGTGACAGTTCACTCCTTAGTAGTATAATGGCCTCAAGTCAATCCTTCAATGATGATATGATTATTTTGTCTTTTCTACAGCAACGCCTGAAATTGCGCCTTCCGCAGGGGTCTCACCAATATTACTTCCAGCAGGTCTCTGCGGGAGCCCATTTAAATTCCTGTCACTGGATTGTACGCAGGTTTACCTCTCACTTTCTCTATCTAGGTGTCTTTCCAAGACTTCACCATTACCTACTGAGGAGCCAAAGATGGCAACCATTTCAGTTGAAGCACAACTGCGGTGCTTCTGCCTTTGGCTCAAAACATCCCTAAGCAGCACAAATGTGCTGTCCATGTGCCACAACTGCGATGTCTTTTGGGTCATGCAACAAACTCCCATGACACCACAAAGCAGCGTAAACATGCTGTACAGGTGCCGCAACTGTGGTGTCCTTCGGACCATGTGACAAACTCCCACAACACCGCAAAGCAGTGCAAACGTGCTGTAAGGGTGCTGCAACTGTGGTGTCCTTCGGACCATGCGACAAACTCCCACCACACCGCAAAGCAGTGCAAACGTGCTGTACAGATGCCGCAACTCTGGAACCTTTCAGGCCGTGCCACTAAATCTCCCACAACACCGCAATCATGTTTCCTGTTTCTTCTTATGTTTACTCTTATCAAAACTCTAGGGGCATTGCTCATAAATATATACCCATCACAAACCGCAATTTGGCAAGGTTATTTACTCTGTGCCACCCGCCATTCGAATGCAGTGTGGGCTCTTGCATTCGGACGCAGTGTGAGCCTGTGCAATTTGGCCACAGGTTCTCCTGTTTGAATCACAGTGTAGGCCCTCCCATTCGAACGCTATGCAGGCTTTCCCATCGAATTGCAGTGTGGGCTCTCCCATTCGAATCACAGTGTGGGCTCCCCCATTTGAATGCGGTGTGAGATTTCATGTCACTCATTCTGTGGGTTCTCCCATCCAAAATGCAGTATGAACTCTCCTGTTCGAGTGCAGTGGTGGAGCAGTAATCTTAAGAGCCTTTTAGCTTTTCCCATTAGCCTTGGCATTGGCATTTCCTTTGCTCATGGTCGAAATGAGCCCGACACACCATAAGATGTGCCTAAATGTTATAAACCATGTGTGCCCTATTTGATACTGCAGCCACAGTGCCCCAGCAGATAATGTGCTGCAGCGCTCGCCCACGCTCGATACTGCCGCAGCATTGCCTGCATACTCTCGATTATGCCACAGCATCACCCCTTTTGCATTTTGATACTGCCGCAGCAATGCCCTGCCATGACAAATGTAATAAAGTTGTATTCTTAACTAACTTTCCGCTTCCCCCAAAGCTGCATATAAATGTAATTGACATGTTTTCCATAACTAACCTTCTGCTTCCCTTACAGATGCATATAAAGGTAATAAATTAACATATTCCTAACTAACCATTTGCTCCCCCTACAGGTAAGTACAAACTAACCTTTACTTGAATTTAACTCAGGTGTAAGTGCCCTTACCGCTTTCTCTCTCTCCGGAGAGATGCTTGACCATGCCCCCGCTGCCACAGTATATAAATGTAATAAATTTACATATTCATAATTAATCATTTGCTCCCCTACAGGTAAGTACAAACTAACCTTTGCTTCCCTTACAGGTGTTAATAAATCTAATGAAGTCTTTTGTGCCCTACTCAATACCACAGCAACAGTGCCCCACCCATACCAAATGTGTGTACACAGTTGTTAATATTTTCTCCACAGGCGCTTTCAATATCTAAGTTCCATACTTTCATAGAAGTGCATCTACAGAATTGTAAACACAGTAGTGCTCCCACAGGAGCTCCTTCACTATGCCCCCAAATACTCAATCCAGTGGTTTAAACTCTGCTCCCGCAGGAGCACCCCCCCCCCCATTTTACTATTCCATCTCCTCTACTCCTCTGCCACAGCACCGCCTTAACTCTGCTCCCGCAGGAGGCCCACTTTACTCTACAGCCGCAGCAGTGTTTTACCATGCTTCCGCCGAAGACTTTTTGTCTTCGCTTCTCAGCAGCTGCAACTAGCATTACAGGAGATAGCGGTCACCACCTCCTCTTCTCAAAGCACCATATTTCCCTATCTATGGGTAGTCTATCGAATGCTGCAAACATGCTATCTCTCTCTATATAGAGCAGTCTCCCAGTCGAATCGCAGTGTGAGCCCTCCCTTTCGAACACTGCGCAAGCCAACACTCTTTCTCATTTCCCTGTTCGACTGCTTGCTGGGCTTACCCGTTCGAATGCCGTGAGCTCTCTCTCTCTCTCTCTCTCTCTCTCTCTATAGAGCAGTCTCCCATTCTAATTGCAGTGAGAGTCCTCCCTTTCGAACAAAGCTTGACCAACTAGCGCTCACTTTCCCTGTACAATTGCTTGCTGGGCTTACCCGTTCAAACGCGGTGAGCTCTCTGTCTCAATAGAACAGTCTCTCATTCGAATTGCAGCATGAGCCCTCCCTTTCGAATGCAGTGTGACCAACTCTCATGCTCATTTTCCCAATTCGATTGCTTGCTGGGCTTACCCATTCGAATGCCGTGAGCACTCTCTCTCAATAGAACAGTCTCTCATTCGAATTGCAGCATGAGCCCTCCCTTTCAAATGAAGCCGCTGCTTACCTAGTTCCTGTGACAACTCTTCTGACATCCCACCTCCACCCCATCTCCACAAATTCTCTAGATTCATTATCTAAATAAGTAAAGTCCGGGGGGGGTAATCCAGACTCGAGTCGAGTCTCGAGCTCTGAGCCCTCCAGTATACGGACAGCAAGCCAAATATGCTTACTGCTTTAACACAAGATTATATTAACATATGAACTACTGAAACAATAAAGCTAAACAATAGTAATCACTGGAGTGGATCAAATGCTGGAGTAGAAGAAATGCTGGAGTGGAACAAACAATAAAGCTAAACATCTCAAACTAGTAATGCAACGTAACACTTCAAGGACTGACAAAGGAATGAACAAAACTAGAGGGTGTTTATACACAAGGAGCTAAATGAGGGAATGGAATACAGGAGGATGATGAGGAGCAGAAGGAAGTGATGAGGGCAGTGAATAATCAAAAAATCAAATATCATTGTAAAAAAAAAATCAAAGTTTTTTTGTTCATTTTCTTCCCTCCTTACTTTTACATATACATGCAGTAGTTACATGTTGTGACATACATGATCTGTCATAGCCTCCGATGTTTTGAACTGAATGAGTTTGGAAGAAATGTGTTAAATTGGTGTAGCCAGTGGGTTGAAAATAATCACCACAGGAAACAAAATTATCTTTTGGGGTTTAATTCTGATGGCTATTTATTAAAAAGGAACAAAACAGTGGTCAATGGGGCCATGTATATTAAAAAAAAAAAAAAGAAAGAAAATACGAAAATTGAAATATGGTACAATGAAATATAATAATGAAATACAGTATTTAAATACAAGAATGAAATACGGTAGAGGCCAGTCCTTGCATGTGCAGCAAACATGGTCAAACTCCACACGTGCAATCCATATGCATGTCACGGTCCTGTCACCTTGTCAGGCTGGGTTTCTGTCTGACGGGACCATTGCATTATCGTCCCCTGTCTGTCTTGTGTTTCATGTACATTCTTTGTGTGAGCGCACAAGTCCGGTTGTTAGTGACTGCCGTAAGTGAGTTACTGCCGTGCGCTCTCCGGTGATGTCACGGTCCTGTCACCTTGTCAGGTTGGGTTTTGTCTGACGAGGTCTGTGGTATCATTGTTCCCTGTTTGTTTTGTTCCATGTGTGTTGACGTTTTTGCCCTCATGTGTTTCAGGTGCAGCTGGCATGTGGAATCAGTGTTTCCATGGGAACACTGATCATGTCAACTTTCAGCTGCGAGCAGCACCTGCCTCTTGTTTGTTCATGCCTATATTTATCCCCTCGTGTGTCATGTCCTTTACTGGATTGTTAAATGTAGTTAGACGTTGAATGTATAATGTTGCTCAGTGTTGACTGACTTTTGAGCATTGCTGTTTGATGTTGAGTACTAACCTCACTCTCTCTGCCTAGTTGGTCCTGTCTCGGGTATCTGTTGGTTGCCCGCGTGTCGGGTGTGTGGCTGCCTTCCAGTCTGCCACGGAGGATACCTCGTCTCTGCCCACATGTCGGGAGCTAAAAATCGCCCATCTCTGCTGGGCGTTATTCTGCACCTCACTGAGCTTCAGCGGAGGATTCTATGAATCTTTTCCTCAACCCAGTGACTGCTCATTATTGCTGTTAAGAAATCCTTTGAACTGTTCCTCTGCTCTTGGGTCTGTTTGTTCTCACTATCGCTCCTTACAATGCATCCCAAAGAATTATAAACCAGTGAACAAAACCGGGAACTTGCACAATGTATGTTCTCATGCTTCTAACATGACAGAGTGACGGAAAGCAAAACTCCTGTGTTGCAAAACTCCAGTCTTAAAGGGGCCACATCCAATTTATGACTAGAGTTAAATTACATACAATTTCTCCATTGGTTACATTGGTTTTAAAGCTGAATTGTGAAATTGTGTTATGTTAAAATACTTAAATGCCAGCTTAATATGTACATAAGTCAATAAGAATCCCAACCAGCCCAACACAGCAACATGAACTCAACCAATGATTTGAGATTTTAAGGCAGGACTATCTGTTGCCCGACCAGAGAGAAGTATTCAGAAAACCTGTTAGAAAACAATTCCGTTTGGTGACGCCATTGGAAATTTCATTCTTTAAGAAATTACTTCAAATTTAATCAATCGTTTTTAACAATTTTTTACATTTTCATTCTGGAGATTATGCTTTGACAGAGCTGACAGACTTTTTTTTATAAAGTATGATAAAATGTCAGTTACTGCAACTAAGCAGCACTCTGTCAATCTGCAATGTACAGTATTTGACAAATACACACATAACGTCAAAATATATTTTCAAACGGTATAAGGATTAGCCAGCCTTTGAAATGTCAACCTATCAAACAAATGGACTAAACAGAGTCAATAGCGATAAGGTAATTCCTGTCAGATTTTTCTTTCATCAGTTTTAGGGTACATGGCTCGGTGCAGTTTTGCTGATTAACTGTTGAAAGAGAGAGGTAAGTGTATCCTTTACACGGCCATCAAAAGTGACTAGAAGAATGTAGCTAGTGCAACATGCTAGAATATGACAGGCATACCAGGGGTGATGCCAATCAAATGAGACATGAATATAAATAGGGCAGAGAGCTAGCTCCTAGCATTGATATCTATGGTGATTCGATTTTTTCACCCTCTCTGACAGGCCATTACAAATTCATCTTCTTTTTTCATTCCAGACACGCCACATGACCTATGAATGCCAGACTGCTAAGGAATACTGTCCCCACAACACATACATAACTGAAGACACATGAAATGTGAGGGATTATACAAATGAATTAGGCCAATTGTATGAAAGTGAGTGTGGGACAGGTTAATATAGGAGAATGCGGCCAAATATTTATGTACAGTGTCCCCAATTGTATTTCTGAAAAGGACACTTCTAGACACATATAGTAAGTCACACTTAAGAATGCCATTGCATTATATATATGCTTAACCCCCCACCCACCTTCACTTTGCTTAAATTAGCTCACATGTATGCAGTGAGTCAGCACAATGTGGCCGATCCTAGGGTAATAGAACTCTCAGAAACAAAATGGCGACTTCCTGTGTGATCATGTTGAAAGTAGCTAGTTAAACTACAAGCTACATGGCAAAAGTAGCTTGCTCCATTTAAGTAAATTCACATTATTTATAAATATGAATTAAAAATAGTAATTTTGCCCAATCCTGGTTTATTAGAATACAAAACCTTATATTGCCAGTTGCAGTGTGTTATACAGAGTAGCCAAGTATTGACATTTCAAAATACCCTATCAAAGAAGCAGCCTATTGTGCTGTTAAAACCATGGTATAACAATACCAATCTTCCTTGGTACTGAATTATTACCATGTTCATATTAGATTTATATTAGCTACTACAAGCGACTTGTGTGTGTGTGTGTGTACTGTTTTTTTAAACACTTTTGGGTGGGAATGTGTTTTTTTATTTTATTTTTTTATTGTGTGTGGGTGTGTGTGTGTGTGTGTATTGTTTTGAAACTCTTTTGGGTGGGAATGTGGTTACATACAACACAGAGTCATTACCAACTGTGGAAAGAGACTTTCTTCATCGCTAACAAACAATAAGATCCAAGGTTGGTTTCAAGTGTTTAAAGATAAATATTCCACTTCATCCAGTCCTGCATTTGTTCACTGTGTTCTAATGTATCCCAACACTGTTTTTATGGAGAAATAAACAATTTAGTGTGTGAGTGAGCTGTCGAAATGATTCAGTCTGAACTGGGAACCAATTTAGACCGTTGTGAGCAAGCAAGGTGGCACATTTATTAAGAACCGACAGTGATTCATTTATGAACCATTAGTTCTGATTCTGAACAGCAGAGAGGTAATACTGTACAGTCGATTTGATTGCTGGAAGTACTGACTCAAACTGGTGAGTAATATTTACAAAGAATATTTTTATTGCTATTTCTGATGTTGTTTAAGGTTTTAATGTTGAAAACCTAACAAACTTCTGTCACACTAAAATGTATATCAACAACTATGGATACTAATTTATCATCTACTACATTAGTATAGCAAATTATCTTTTACTGTATAATTTCACAATTCAGAGCAGACAATGGTGACGTGAGTGGATTAATTTCTATGCAATCAATAGATTCAGATTTCTTAATTTGTGTAGTAGGAACCTAATGTGTGTGTGTGTGTGTGTGTGTGTGTGTGTGTGTGTGTGTGTGTGTGAGAGAGAGAGAGAGAGAGAGAGAGAGAGAGAGAGAGATATTTTAAAACAGAGAGATGGAAAGAATCAGAAATCCTGTCCCCAGCCATCCCAGTTCAATCACTATGGGAGAGAGTTCATTAATGGAGTTAACAGGCTAATTACCAAATGATGAATAGAGTCAGCACTCCCATGAGACAGCTGGTGAGGCTCAGAGGGGCCCGCCAAGTCAGGGGGAAAAGAGTGTTTAGCGTAGAAATAGATTCCCAGTGACAGCTCAGTCAGTGACGCTATCGTGAGAATGGGCAGTGCTGCCACCTGTTAAAGTCTTAGCACAATAAATGGCTTCAAATCAAAATAATAAACATTCTTATTGAAGGAATTATAAAATAACCTTTGTGTTGCCATGTGTACTGTGTGCTAGTTTGGGTTTCATAAAGTCCCCATGAAAAGAGAATTGGAGTTTTTTTTTTGCTTTTAGTCCAAGAGCTGATTGAACAAACATAGCCATTAACTTAAGACTGCATCTAACAATGAGTCTGACTAACTAAAAACACCAGAGAAAGCCTGTTGCATAAAACAAATTCACAGCTGTCTTTAGTAAGACAGGGTAATTCACATTGCAGGAAAAGACACTGAAGGTGCGTCCCAAACCGCACACTGCTGCACAATTCTACGTCATTTTCTTGTGTAAGTAGTGCGAGTAGTATGTTAACACTAAAAATGCAGCAAAAAGAAGTGTACTTTAAGTACCCGGATGATGCACTTTTTCAACCGTCAAAACGGAGTGTGGAATGTTGGATACTTCATGCACTCAGCGCACGTGGCTTGCCGTGCACGTTATTTTTTCCACCTGTTTTCTAGCAGGTCCAGCCTCCTGCGTTCCGATTGGCTACTAAGAGCTACTTACAAGTGGTCTGCGGCTGGGCAGTTGAGAAGTGTTCATATAGCCTTAGTAACTTATAAATTACAGAAAAACAAAC
The DNA here is from genome assembly GCF_019703515.2 of Myxocyprinus asiaticus. Classification (NCBI taxonomy): domain Eukaryota; kingdom Metazoa; phylum Chordata; class Actinopteri; order Cypriniformes; family Catostomidae; genus Myxocyprinus; species Myxocyprinus asiaticus. The sequence goes on along the minus strand of NC_059373.1, from coordinate 16,820,659 downwards.
AGCCACTAATTTCAGTGCCAATTTTAAACCATTTGAAAAGACAAAACTATTACATGCATTTAAATCAGCTGTTTACTGCTTTGTCGATTAATATTATAATGGGGGCATTGAAGTACCGCAGCTTCCAGTGTATGAACGTTTGAGCGTTTTTACTCTCTTCTGACCTATACAACTGATAGACCTATTTACTATACAGTATATTCCATACTGCTAAATATATGATATGTAACATAATTTGTCACTTCTTTTCTATAAGTTATTATCATTAATTAATTCTGCAATTAGTTTTTTAATTAAATATATTATTATTTCAAATTTCCAATAGAACAAAGGGATAGTTCACCCAAAAATGTAAATTCTCTCATCATTTACTCACACTCATGCTATCCCAGATGTGTATGACTTTCTTTTCTATGCAGAACACAAAGGAAGTTTTTTTAGAAGAATATTTCAGCTCTGTATGTCCATCCAATGATGATTTGATTTGATTTGATTTACAATGACATTATTTTTTTTCAGTAAAAAAAAAAAAAAAATAAAAAATCCAAATCCATCCATGTAGCCTTCTTTTACTCTTTCTATCTAAAATTGAATTTCTTCACATTCCATCTCAACGTAATAATGTATTTCTTTTCCACAGCATTCTCAGAAAAGTCTGAAATAGTTAATTACAAAAAAACAAAACAAAAAAAAACACATTCTCTCATGGGAAGTGATAGTTACCTTGATATTTTATATTCTTATATTTGGCATAGAGTGAAACCTAAATGTGGGAGACAGGCAAAATCAGTTTGTCATTAAAAAAAAAAAAAAAAAAAATCTAATTCATATCACTCATTTACGGCACATATCAGTGGTCACCCTCACACAGTCGAGTGTTGTGCTTCCCTTGGGCGCTTCGGTAGCTGAGTCTATAAGTGCTAAAAGAGTATATTCTAAAAGAGTATATTTTCTAATAAAAGAGCTTGCACAAATGATTGCCGTCTTTTTAAAGACGGCCTTTCGCCTTTGTGCTACTGGATGTGGCCATTATCTCTCCCCTCCGGATAGCGACAAAATCTGTCTTGAGTGCTTAGGGCGCCAGCACGCCGAGGCAGCTTTCGTGGATGGGTTATGTTCTCATTACAAGAACATGCCCATGAGAACGTTGCGGTCACAGCTCACTTCCTTCTTCATGAAGCAAGGAGCCACGGCGGCTGCTTCACAACCCGCTCCGTCCTGGGCTGAAACTCTGGCGGCTGGGTCGGCGAGCGGCACGGGTGATCTGGATGTGGACAAGGGAGCGTTTCTGCCAGCTCAGCCCCCGTGGACCTCCCATCCCCCAGCATGCTCGTTCTACCCAGAAGAACTGTCGAGCGATGCAGGCGGTCTGCCTCAGGGAGAGTATGCGTTTCCTCCAGTGAGCCTCATTGCACAGACTCTGTGCAAAGTCAGGGAGGAGGGGCAGCAAGTCCTGTTCATTGCACTGTACTGGCCCAACCGGACTTGGTTCTTAGATCTGCTCCTGGCAGTAGCCCCTCTCTGACCTATTCCCCTGAGGCAGGACCTTCTCACTCAGGGGCAGGGCACGCTCCGGCACCCGTGGCCAGACCTCTGGAACCTCCACATCCGGCTCCTGGACGGGTAGCGGAAGACCTAACGAATCTTCCGCCAGCGGTGGTAAATACGATCACTCAGGCCTGAGTACCTTGAGGCAGCTATATACCTTGAAGTGGCGTCTCTTCGCAAACTGGTGTTCTTCCTGTGGAGAAGACCCACAGAGCTGTGTGGTCGGGCCTGTGCTGTTTTTCCTACAGGAAGGGCTGGAGAGACGGCTGTCTCCCTCTACCCTGAAGGTGTATATGGCTGCTGTAGCAGTGTATCACGATACACTGGATGAGAGACCCTCACAACAACACGACCTGATCACCAGGTTCCTCGAAGGTGTGAGGAGGATGAATCCTCCTAGACTGTGCTTGATTTCCTCTTGGGATCTCTCTGTGGTCCTATCTGCCCTACAGAGAGCCCCCTTTGAGCCCCTGGAGCAGGCCGAGCTCAGCACTTTGTCTCTGAAGCCGGCCCTCCTGGTGGCGCTCACTTCCATCAAGAGGGTGGGGGACCTACAGGTGCTCTCTGTCACCAGCGAATGCCTGGAGTCTGGGCCGGCATACCCTTACGTGATCTTGAGACCCTGGCCCGGTTACGTGCCCAAAGTTCCCACCACTCCCTTTTGGGACCAGGTGGTGAACCTGCAAGCTCTCCCTTCAGAGGAGGAAGACCCGGCCTTGTCATTGCTATGTCCGGTTCACGCTCTGCGCATCTATCTGGACCGCATGCAGAGCTTCAGACGCTCGGAGCAGCTCTTTGGAAGAGGAAAGCTGTCTCCAAACAGAGACTGGCCCATTGGATTGTGGGTGCCATTCCTTGGTTTACAAGTCACAAGACCTGCTGTGCCCCTTGGGAGTCCGGGCGCACTCCACTAGAGGTGTTGCCTCCTCCTGGGCACTGGCAAGGGGGGCCTCTCTAGCAGACATATGCAGTGCTGCAGGTTTGGCTACACCCAATACCTTTGTGAGGTTTTACAACCTACGCATAGAACTGGTTTCATCCCGAGTGTTACATGGTAACAGCAGGTAGGCCAGGCAACCGGTTGGGTGTACCGCTTGCATTACGCCTTTCTCCTTTTTCAAGGTGATAATGTGCGTTATGTTGTCCACAACAGTTCCTCGTAACTGGTGAACCTTGGATTCCTCTTTAAGTCTTAAGCACTATTCGGTGACGAACTCGGCGGAGGAGTGACACCACCAGGCCAGTACTCGTGGTATGTCCCTTTTCAGGTGAGCCCGTGTACTCAGGCTCAATGCCTCATTCGTGGTGATTCCCCTCTTGGTAATCCCGTGTGATGCGTTTCCACTGTTCGGTTTCCCCTTAGGTGAACCCTGTGTTTCCCCTCATCAGAGCTTCGCTCTGCTTCGGCCATTGTTGCTGTGTACCCTCTCCGTAGATAGGGTCCTCCCGGTGTTATCATTCCATATGTGAACTTCCCCATTGGTAAGTCCATGTGAGGTATTCTCCACATGTTAACCTCCCTCCTTTAGGATGTGGTCTCCATAGTGCCCTCCCTCCTGGAGAGGGAAGAGCACATCCCAGCGTTATTCCAGAAGGTGCTTGGCAGGAAATTGCTTAACACCAAATATCAAGAAAGGCCACCGCAGGTAGCCTCCTTGGGTAAGTGCCTCCTCCCCCCTTAACGGGACTTGGGAGATGCCTTAACTAGGTCACGGGAAGGTCAAAGCAAGGCACGCAGCAGCTTGCCCGTGTCCACTCTTCCGTACGTCGTGACACAGTTCAGCGCCTGCGGCGTTTCTTACATCGACACAACGTCGAGTGAGTGACAGAGAGGGAATGTCTAGGTTACTTGTGTAACCTCTGTTCCCTGATGGAGGGAACGAGATGTTTTGTCCCTCCTGCCGCAGTGCTGAACCGGCCGCTGACATGGCCGTGACTCTCTATCGGCTCCTCAGCATAAATCTGAATGAGTGGTACACACCATCTCCTTTTATACCCGTATGTCCGGAGCGGAGAGCGGCATGCAAATTCCACTCACCAATTCTCATTGGCCTTTTCTATTTTAAGCAAAGGTGATTGGGGCTCTCAAGATCGAACCCCTAGTGTCACTACATCGACACAACATCTCATTCCCTCCATCAGGAAACAGAGGTTACACTAGTAACCTAGAAGTTTTCAGTATCATTAAAAAATCAAGTGTATTATATTATTGTCCAGAGATCTGGAATGCTACCGAAACCTCACATAGACGGTATAGTGCTACATACATACATACATATAGGCTAATAGTCATCATCCATACCAAATGAATTTATTCAAAATACTCAGCAGTAATACCTCTGATATTCTTTAGCAGACTAAAATCCCTGATGCTCAAAAGTTATTAGTATGCTATACTTTACTACTAATATATAAAACATAATTTGTGTAAGGAAATGCAATCATTATTGCACTCTCTCATTCTTTATTTACACATAATGCTACATACTGTACGGTGCACACTGAATAAAATGTTTGCATTAAAAACATTCAGTATGTCACAGCTCTGAATATTTCTTTTTTATTATTATTATATAATGAACATCTTTTAAACATGGAAATTATTCCTTTATTCCTTTACTACTTTCATATTAAAACATCCAGTATGTCACGAACATCTATTATGTAGTGGATTAAATCCACTACATCATCGCGCTACACTCTGTAGTGAGGACTACCTTTGAAAATTCGGTCTGTTCCTTACACAAAACTGTCATATGAATTTCGAAAACGTCTTGATTACTGATGTAACCTCTGTTCCCTGATGGAGGGAACGAGACGTTGTGTCAATGTAGTGACATTAGGGGTTCGAAATTGAGAGCCCCAATCACCTTTGCTTAAAATAGAAAAGGCCAATGAAAATTGGTGAGTGCAATTTTCATGACACTCTCCACCCGGACATAAGGGTATAAAAGGAGATGGCGTGCATCACTCATTCATATTTATGCTGAGGAGCCGATAGAGAGTCCCGGCCACGTCAGCGGCCGGTTCAGCGCCGCGGCAGGAGGGACACAATGTCTCGTTCCCTCCATCAGGGAACAGAGGTTACATCAGTAACCAAGACGTTCCATGTCTGTCACTCACTCGACATTGTGTCGATGTAGTGACACTAGGGGGTTCCTATAGGAAATGGCGCAGGCCCTGAACCGAGTCACGAGGCAAGGAAGAGTGGACAAGGGCAAGCTGCTGCGTGCCTCGCAGCGAGCGCTCAACCACGTCATGACCTTCCAGCGAGTTAGGTAAGGCGTCTAAACTAGTCCTGTTAATGGGGGAGGAGGCACTTACCCAAGTAGGCTACTGGCGTTGCCTTTCTTAATTTGCTGTTAAACAATCTCCCACCGAGCACTGTCTAGAATAGCGCTGGGAAATGCTCTTCCCTCTCCAGGAAGGAGAGCACTACGGAGACCATATCCTACTGGAGGGATGTTAACATGTGGAGCATACCTCACATGGACTTAACAATGGGGAAGTACACATGCAGAATGATACCACAGGAGGACCCTATCTACAGAGAGGGTACGCAGCACAGTGGGCGAGACAGAGAAAGCTCTGATGAGGGGAAAAACAGGTTTTACCTAAGGGGGAAACCGAACAGTGGAAACTCATCATATGGGATTACCAAGGGGGAATCACCACGCATGGAGCACTGAGCCCAAGCACATGGGCTCACCTGAAAAGGGGAATGCCACGAGTACTGGGCCTGGTGGCATTACTCTGCCACCGAGTTCGTCACTGAACAGTGCTAAGGAATTAAAGAGGTGTCCGGAGTTCACCGGTAGGGGGAACTGTTGTGGACAAAAAAGCACACATTATCACCTTTGAAAAAAGGGTAAAGGCGCAATGCAAGCGGTACACCCAACCGGCCACCCGGTCTACCTGCTGTTACTGTGTAACACTCGGGTCGAAACCGGGTCTATGTATAAGTTATAAAACCTTGCAAAGTTATTGGGTGTAGCCCAACCCGCAGCTCTGCATATATCTGCTAGAGAGTTCCCCCTTGCCAGTGCCCAGGAGGAGGCAACAGCTCTAGTGGAGTGCACCCAGACTCCCAAGTGGCTTAGCAAGTCCTGAGATTGGTATGCAAGGAAAATGGCATCCAAAATCCAGTGGGCTAATCTCTGCTTGGAGACATCTTTCCCCTTCTGCTGTCCTCTAAAACAGACAAAGAGCTGGTCCAAGCTTCTAAAGCTCTGCGTTTGGTCCAGATAGATGCGCAGAAGGGAGCGCTTGCAGGTTCACCACCTGGTCCCGAAAAGGTGTGGTGGGAACCTTGGGCACGTATCCGGGCCAGGGTCTCAAGATCACGTTAGAGTATTCCGGCCCGAACTCCAGGCATTCACTGGAAACAGAGAGCGCCTGCAGGTCCCCCACCCTCTTGATGGAAGTGAGCACCACCAGGAGGGCTGTCTTCAGGGACAGAGTGCTGAGCTCGGCTTCAAAGGCGGCTCTCTGTAGGGCAGGTAGGACAACAGAGAGGTCCCAAGAGGGGATCAGGTGCGGTCTAGGAGGATTCAACCTCTTCACACCTTTGAGGAACCTGTTGATCAGGTCATACTGTCGTGAGGGTCTCCAATCCAGTGTATTGTGGTGAGCTGCTATGGCAGCCCGTACACTTTCAGGGTAGAGGGAGACAGCCATCTTTCCAGCCCTTCCTGAAGGAAAGACAGAACAGACCCGACGGCGCATCTCTGTGGGTCTTCCCCACGGGAATAACACCAGTTAGCAAAAAGATGCCACTTCAAGGCATACAGCCACCTCGTAGAGCTACTAGGTCCTCTGCGTCCCATCCAGGAGCCAGACGTGGAGATTCCAGAGGTCCGGCTGCGGGTGCTGGAGCATGCCTTGCACCTGAGTGAGAAGGTCCTGCCTCAGGGGAATGCGCCAGGGAGGTGCCACTGTCAGGAGCATCAGATCCAAGAACCAAGTCTGGTTGGGCCAGTACGGCGCAACGAACAGGACTTGCTGCTCGTCCTCCCTGACTTTGCACAGAATCTGTGCAATGAGGCTCACAGGAGGAAACGCATACTTGCATAGCCCCCGAGGCCAGCTGTGCGCCAATGCATCCATGCCGAGGGGGGCCTCAGACAGGGAGTACCACAGGGGGTAGTGAGGAGTCTTGGGAGGTGAACAGGTCTACCTGTGCCTCCCCGAATCTCTCCCAAATCAGCTGGACTACTTTGGGGTTGGAGACCCCACTCCCCGCAGAGCATTACCTGCCATGAGAGCGTGTCAGCCGCAAGGTTGAGGATGCCCGGAAGGTGAGTGGCTTGCAGAGACTTTAAGGTCTGCTGACTCCAAAGGAGGAGGCAGCGGGCGAGTTGCGACATGCGACGCGAGCGTATGCCACCTTGGTGGTTTATGTATGCCACGGTCGCTCTGTTGTCAGTTTGGAGGGTAAATTCATGATTATTATGTTTTTTTTGTGTGTGTGTGTGTGTGTGCATCTATTTGTGACCACAGGGGTGTTTGTTGGGGGTTGATGGTGGGGCTGGAGAGATGCGCCGGGCCAGACCGGTCAGGAGAAGTTGCCTCATCCCTGGGTGGCCCATGTCAGGACCGCCTCGATGCCCGTCTGGGGTTTTTGGGGGCCGGCTGACGGGCAGGTGATCGCCAACCCCACCCTAACCCCCAACAAACACCCCTGTGGTCACAAATAGATGCACACACACACACACACACAAAAAAAACATAATAATCATATATAAGTAAACTAAACATCTCTCTCCACAGCCCCTCCCCGGGAGTCCCCCAAAAACACCAAGTAATTGCCCCACTTCCTGTCAAACAAATTCTGAACCCCCAGCCTTCTGCTTGACATCTCCTTGAAAGCAGCCACCCTCCCCATCTCTCCACACCACTCCGGAAATGAGGGCGCTCCATCTGAATTCCATCCCCTTAAAATAATTTGCCTGCCAATCATAATGCTGGTCAGAACCCAATTTTTTATGTGTTTATCCCCCAAATTTATGACCGCCCCATTGCCCAAAATTTCAAAATGAAATTTGAGTGCCCAAAATGTCACATACAAAACTCTGAACCTTCAACCAAAATTCTTGGATCTTAACACACCCCCAAACATATTTTTCAACATTAACACATCTGTGGGTCAGTTCATTTAATTTTAATATAAATGTTGTTTTATTTTGGTATCACTGTACAATATGGTTATATTCATTAACATTAGTTAATGCATTCCTATATATTTACTATGCATTTTCACATTGAGAATAAATGTATTCATGCAAAAGTTGAAACATTTTGCTTTCAGAGGCTTTATATGGAGTTAGGATGAAAATACAGCGCAATTCTAACTGTTCTGAGACCAGTGCAGACAGACAGCACACTAGAGGTTAAGTCATTCACTAAATAGAGAGCAAGGGTGCATCCTATGGCTTTCTATGCAGCTAAATGCATTCACTCCAAAAATCCGACCAAAAGTTCCGTTTCAGGATGCAGATGATGTTTGGATCACTCAACATGTTTGGCAGACATGGGACAATGATAATCAGTACACAGATTCAGAATTTTATAATGCAAAATAAATATTATTTTAACATGGTTGGCAGTGATCTGATGATGCTGGCCATTACTTTTAATAAGAATTATTAAATCAGCTCTAATGTCTATAACGTCTAAAAAATGTGAATAACCAACACTCCTGGACACTATTTGATGAAAAGAAATTCTATAGCTTGAAATTACTTAAAATTTCATAGTTTAGTCCCGCTGTCCAAATATAAGGATATCGATGTTTAGGAAAACTATTTGCTCTATTTTTATTTATTTATTTATTTATTTTTGCTTGTTTATTAGGTGCTACTAGTTACAAATTAAAAAGGGAAATAGAAAATGCACACAGCAGTCACGCGGGGGTCTCAGGAGGTTAAAGGTGTACTAAGTAATTTTTTCCTCATTAGAAAAGCTATACTCCTTAAGAAAAGGATTGTAATTTTGAAACATATGTAGGAAATCATAAACACTCACATTAAATTGAAGACTCCAGTCATATCAGTAACCATATAAAAGCTGTTTTATTCTACATGGAGAGGGTCTGCACATGGGGGCTGCCATATTAGATTCACATGACCAGCCAAATACTACTTGCCTAATCTCAGTAACCGTCCTGTTATTTGACACTTTCACTCATTGATTAAAGTAATCATGGCTGACTGTGAATTGTGAATTTTTTACATTGGCATCAGTAACTGAAAACTATTGCATTTGAATGATGCTGCATCCAGGCCACTAGGTGTCAGTGTAAGTCTAAGATGATATGAACAAGAACTTACTTAGAGCACCATTAATATATACTCTCTCAATGTCCTGTTTCAATTTGAAATGAGTCAACGCAGGAAATTGAACTGGGTTCGTCAAGCCATTTCATGGGGTCTTTACTGGCATCTGCATCCCCAGAGAAGAATGTTTTACAAAGCTCCTTTAACTTGTTCACACACCTAGTAAATACAGTAGGTCATTGTTTAAGCCTGACTCTTTGTAAACATATATCAATCTACACATGCGATTGAAGGGAGGACTCCAGCATAAAAACTATAGGTTATATCTTGAGAAAAAGAGAGATCTATGTTTTTCTTTCATTCACTCATGTTTAACTCCATGTTTTTCCATTTTCCCTTGCCTTCTATGCCACAGGAATATTTTTCAATGTGAAGTTGCAAAGTCAGAATCAAGGAGCATTACTTATTGGAAGACACTAAATAAATAAATTTCACAAAATAAATAATTAAATAAATCTTCACATCAATCAGAATAATACAGTCTCTGTATTTCAGCAACATGGAAATGTTTAATGTAAATTTTACCTCAGAGTGCTTCACTACTGTAGATTAGTACTAAAAAACAACAGATTCAGATTCAGAAAAAAAAAAAAAAAAAGTTTGAGAGGAAAAATGAACTCAAATGTACTGTATTTATATTCTAACTGAACTCAGCAAAAAGCCGGCACCTCAGTGTCACCTGACGCCAGTGTCACTCAGAAGTCACAGACATGAAATTCAAACCCCTCCAGGGGAACACTTTTATATTCAAGCTGCCTTGCAGATCAAGAGATGTGTGGTACTGTCATGATTCACTGTTGTGTTGCTTTGTGTTTATCCTATGTCTTCTGTTTTCCCTGGACTACACTTCCCAAAATACACTGGCCTTATCTCTGTCAGCTGTTCCCAGTTGTTCTCACCTGTGTTCCATTCCCTCATTAGTCCTTGTGTATATAATACCCTGATTTCTGTTCAGTATTTGTCAGTTGTTTTGTTTAACTCCTGTTTGATGTATCGTTTGTTTTTGTTTCCTGTTCCTTGTCTTGTTGTGTTCCAGTGTTTACCCTGTTTTGTACTTTGGTTATTTTCTATTAAATTTAAATTAAGCTGCACCTAGATCCTGCTCTCGTGACCTCCTTCAAATGTTACAGAACAACTGACCGAACCAAAATGGATCTAGCGGCTTACTTTTTCCAATGAGCCAGGCGGACTTACCCATAAAAGAATACTCACATCTTTTTAGCACTGTTGCCAGATACCAGAATTTGCTGATTCCCACCTGAAATCCCTGAATTGCCAGAGAGAGGAAACTACACTTGGGAGGAATATGTGAGTTTAACATTAGAAACTCTCGGTTCAGATGATCCTCCTCTCCCTACCCCAGAGTCTGCTCCATGCCATGTAACAGCCATGCCAGAGTCTGCTACACGGCATGTCACAGCCACGCCAGAGTCTGCTCCATGCCATGTCACAGCCACGCCAGAGTCTGCTCCACGCCATGTCACAGCCACACCTGAGTCTGCTCCACGCCATGTCACAGCTACGCCTGAGTCTGCTCCACACCAGGTCACAGCCAATCTGAGTCTGCTCCACACCAGGTCACAGCCAAGTCTGAGTCTGCTCCACGCCAGGTCACAGCCAAGTCTGAGTCTGCTCCACGCCATGTCACAGCCAAGCCTCCCGCGGCCCCTGTCTCCAAGCCTCCATGACCCCTGTCTCCAAGTTGAATCATTCCCCACTGATGTCGGTGCATAGGGCCATGATGACCCGTCTGTAAAAATTATCAGTTCCCATGCCTGCCACGGCCAACGAGCCAACGCCCATGCCTGCCACGGCCAACGAGCCAACACCCATGCCTATCATGGCCAACGAGCTTGAAGCCTCATCTGTCCCAGAGCCAGCGTTGCCAGCCTCGTCTGTCCCAGAGCCAGCGTTGCCAGTCTCGTCCATCCCAGAGCCAGCGTTGCCAGTCTCATCCGTCCCAGAGCCAGCGTTGCCAGCCTCGTCCATCCCGGAGTCAGTGTTCATGGCTGCCTGGAAGCGGAGGAGGAAAAGAAGGGCTTCTGCTATCCAGTCTCTGCCTGTACCAACCACGGAGGTCATTCCCAAGTCTCTGCCCATGTTTATGATCACAGAGGTCGTTCCCAAGTCTCTGCCCATGCCCACGACCACAGAGGTCATTCCCAAGTCTCTACCCATGCCCACGACCACAGAGGTCGTTCCCGAGTCTCTACCAGTGTTCACGACCACAGAGGTCGTTCCCGAGTCTCTGCCCATGCCCACGACCACAGAGGTCGTTCCCGAGTCTCTACCAGTGTTCACGACCACAGAGGTCGTTCCCGAGTCTCTGCCCATGCTCACGACCACAGAGGTCGTTCTCGAGTCTCTGCCAGTGTTCGTGACCACGGAGGTCTTTCCCAGTTATCTTGAGCCTCCCACAGCTCCACCTTCCACGGCTTCACCCCTCGAGCCTCCCACGGCTCCACCATCCTCGGCTTCACCCCTCGAGCCTCCCATGGCTCCGCCTTCCATGGCTTTGCCCCTTGAGCCTCCTACAGCTCCGCCTTCCACGGCTCTGCCCCTAGAGCCTCCTATGGCTCTGCCTACCACTGCTTCACCCCTCGAGCCTCCCACGGCTCCGCCTACCACGGCTTCGCCCCTCGAACCTCCCACGGCTCCACCATCCTCGGCTTCACCCCTCGAGCCTCCCATGGCTCCGCCTTCCATGGCTTTGCCCCTTGAGCCTCCTACAGCTCCGCCTTCCACGGCTCTGCCCCTAGAGCCTCCTATGGCTCTGCCTACCACTGCTTCACCCCTCGAGCCTCCCACGGCTCCGCCTACCACGGCTTCGCCCCTCGAACCTCCAATGGCTCCGCCTGCCACGGCTTCACCCCTCGAGCCTCCAAGGCTCCGCCTGCCACGGCTTCACCCCTCGAGTCTCCCACGACTCCACCTGCCATGGCTTCGCCCCTCGTGCCTTCTACAGCTCTGCCTTCCACGGCTCCAGTCTCTAGTCTGTGGCCACCTCCCAGGCCTCCTGACCCTATCTCGACCCTGTGGTCACCACCCAGGCCTCCTGACCCTGTTTCACCCCTGTGGCTGCATACCAGGCCTCCTGATCCAGTCCCTACAAGGAAAGTGGGTAAGACCCGGAGGTAACGGGCAATCTACTTTATAGCTCCATAGTACATGGTTCCTGGACACTGTGCAGCACCACCTAGGTGACTTTTGCTGACCTGGGGGTCCGCCAGAGATGACAAGAGGGGTCCCTGTGCAGGCCGTCGAAATCGGCCCCCCATAAAAGCAGTTCAGCTATCACCCACAGGGTGGCAACACCACGTCCCACAGCAGATGTATAGCAATGGGTGCTTTCTCCATTCATATACATTGCAGCTGGACAGCCAGGTGGGTCAGGGAACACCCCCCAGTGTTCCTCTGATTGGCTGACGCTGGGGGTGGGGCTGGGAGGGGGTGGGGCCATCCATAAACAGTGTATTTGTCCACTTACCAAGTATATTAGGCCACTTCATATCCAAGGGGCCTCAGACCCTGGAGGTGTGTACAGGAGTGGGCGGGGCTGTCCATAAACAGAGTATTTGTCCACTTACGAAGTATATTATGCCACTTCATCCCAAATCACAGGAAGATACCACATGCAATGTATTTAATACCTGCCAAATACTAGGTTTATAGACATTTAATTTAAATGCATTTAAATTATACATATACATGTAAAAATATACATAACTTTTAATTCAAAATTATGTATAACAAGCATAAAACAGGACTGCCCACAAAGAATGCAGCTGGGACCTTCCTATATGACTTGATTTCCTGAGGACTTGATGTCCACCAACCATGTCTTTGACACCAATTAAATTCATTGTAAGTGAGATGGTCACTTGTGCAATGTATATAATGGGTTCTGAATACCTGGTTCATGGACATACATATTTATAAGGTTCATGATCAAAATATTGACTAAAAACATATTAAGGTGACTATATGACTCCCCCTGAACAGTATGCACCCTTCAAAACCTCGACTGCCCACAATACAAAAATATACAACCATGTATATATGATAATGTAAATACATTGGAAATGGGATGGTCCCTTGTACAATGTATTTGCATTATCAAAAATACATGGTTGGTGGACATCAATTTTTACAAGGTCCATAATCAAAATATTGACAAAAAACATATTAAGGTGACTATATGACTCCCCCTGAACAGTATGCACCCTTCAAAACCTCAAAAATCATGGATGGTGGACATACATTTTTATAAGGTCCATAATCAAAATAGATAGATAGATAGATAGATAGATAGATAGATAGATAGATAGATGTATACAATACAAAAATATACATGGATGGTGGACATCAATTTTATAAGGTCCATAATCAAAATAGATTTTATGTATTTATAAAATTTATGTAACTTGCAACTCATTAATATGTATAATATGCATAAAAATGAGTGTCCACAGACCATGTATTTGGCGGCCATTACATACATTGCAGCTTGGACTTCCTGTGTTTTTACGAAGTCATACAGGAAGATCCTAGCTGCAATGTACATAATGGCCACCAAATACTAGGTTTATGAACATTCCATTTAAATGTATTTAATGAATATTTGTAATAAATATTATTGATTAAACCACTTGTTTAGCACTCCGAGCATACAAATAAACATATATACATGACTTTTAAGTCATAATAATGTCCATTTTGCATAAAAAAATCAGTGTCTACAGACCATGTATTTGGCGGCCATTACATACATTGCAGCTGGGCCTTCCTGCATGACAGAGTGAAAATACCCTTAAATGTGGTGCAAACACCTAGGGGCTTCGAATGCTTATTCATTGAGCCCCTGTGAACAACATATTGAAATTTTATTTCGATCGGTGCAGGGCAAGTAATTAAAAAAAAAAAAATCAGTAAAGATATTCTAGAAATATAACTGTCACTTTTCACTCAAATGTCAGCCAATTTAGCACTTAACCAACTCATTAAGACTGCAAACTTTGCACACTGTCTAGGGGACCCCTGAGAAGATATAGATTTCAAATTGGAGTCATTTGGAGGTTTCGGAGTGGTGTACATAAACAGAGTATAGAAATGAATGGTATACATTGTATGTGTACGAAGGCAAGGCATTGCGTCGGTAGGTCCAACAGACCCCAAATTTCACAAGGTTACACATCCAGTGCCCCTCAACAACATACTAAGGGGACTAAGGCCTAGGATGCAGAAAAGTTTTCATTATTTTCAGTAGATCTCCCTGCCTGCCATAGGAATCAATGAGACAGCCTGCCCTGTAGGCCCATGTGCAGGAGTACATTCACCAGAGGCTTTAATACTTAGCAAGCACCCAGGGCCTCCAAATTCTAGGGCTTGATTTAGGGGCCCCTGACGGTCAAGGATCTAGAATTTCAAGGTCCTGTGACCTTTTGACCCCTCTTTTCTAGACATCCCACTTGCCATGTAAACCAATGTTATTTTCATACTGGGTTTCTGGACACCATCTCTAAAGGGGCAAATTTTGTGTCAAAAGAGGTCAAAGGGTCACGTAACTCTGGGTAATGTCTGAGGACACCCCAACGAGACACATGTGTCGATTTGGGGACATTTGGAGCTTTCTGAGCACTGTCCACTAAACTAGTATAAAAACATTAATGGAATACATTGCAGGTGGAATTTTTCTAGAAAGGTCCCACAGGCCCCAAATTTCACACGGTGGTAGCCTGAGGTCTCCCAAACAACATATTAAGAGGACAAGGCTCTAGAAAAAAGAAACAGATTTTTGCCTATTTATGCAAGAATCTCTCACACAGCCCTCTTCCACTTATGCCCAGACAGAGCCTTTTGAATGATCAGAGTCAGCTAGGGCAGGGTTTGAAAATTCATAGTGGAAGCTTCTAGAGCCCCCAAATTCAGGGGCTCGATCGGGGGCCCAACGTGGTTGAGCGCTCGCTGCGAGGCACGCAGCAGCTTGCCCGTGTCCACTCTTCCGTACCTCTTGACACAGTTCAGTGCCTGTGGCGTTTCCTATAGGAACCCCTAGTGTCACTACATCGACACAACGTTGAGTGAGTGACAGACAGGGAACGTCTTGGTTACTGATGTAATCTCTGTTCCCTGATGGAGGGAATGAGACGTTGTGTCCCTCCTGCCGCGGCGCTGAACCAGCTGCTGACATGGCCGGGACTCTCTATCGGCTCCTCAGCATAAATCTGAATGTGTGGTGCACTCCTTTTATATCCATATGTCCGGGGGCAGAGAGTGGCATGCAAATTCCACTCGCCAATTCTCATTGGCCTTTTCTATTTTAAGCAAAGGTGATTGGGGCTCTCAAAATAGAACCCCTAGTGTCACTACATCGACACAATGTCGTGTGAGTGACAGACAGGGAACTAATGTTAGCAAAGACAACCTTATTGTAAAGTGGTAAGAGAATATCTATACAATAGTGTAATGGAAATAAATGATAATTAAAAGGCAGATGC